>NC_056743.1:425468444-425768444 GCF_019279795.1 Protopterus annectens | reverse complement strand
AGCCACCCTAGAAGAGGCCTGTACAGCATCAAAACCACACTGCAAAGAATGCTTACCCACTTGTTCAGAGACATGTACTAAATCCTGCAATTCTTTACACTCTATGCCCTCTGCCAAAGCATCCACTTTAGATTTTAGCTGAGAAAGGAGGAAATTCTGATATTTCAACATATGAAACTGGCAATTTAAAGCCCTCATTGCTAAAGTAGAAGAGGTATACACCTTCTTACCCCATCTATCCAAAGCTCTAGCTTCCTTATCTAGAGGAACCGGATTCTTTACAACAGAAGCTCTAACACCCTTAGGCCCCTGACTAATAGTTTCTGGGTCCGCCCTAGGACTCATACAGATATTTATGAGCCTCAGGCACCCTGTAATACCTGTCCGGTTTAACTGGCAGGAGGCAAGGAATCTGGATTAAGGAAGCCTCCGAGAAAACATCTTGAACAACATCCAAAACAGGAGGTATAGCCAAGGGTCTATGCTGTGGTAAAAACAAGAATTCCCTAAGCCTCTTCCGTGAATCAGAGAAATCCTGTCCTTCCCACTTAAAATGCTCCCTCATGGAATGCAGAGTTTCTGAAAATGAAAAATCCTCTGGAGGAGAAGCAGAAGGAGTGGAATCCTCTGCATCAGAATCCGAATAAGGGGGAAAATCTTGAATATCTTCAGCAGAAGAGTCTGAGTCATCTGAGGCCTGATCCAATCTTTCCAACTCTGGCTCCACCCTGGGCCTCTAATCAGGAGGGGGCATAGAACCTCTAATTAAAGAAATCAAATCTTCTGCCATTTTAAGCATGTGCTTTTTAGGCACAGACCCTGAAGTACCTGGAAGGACACCAGAGGAAGGCAAAACAGACCTGCCCTTAGAAGAAGCCTTAGAAATAGTAGCAGAAGGCCTAACCACCTTAGGCATAGAAGGGAGAACAGTAACCTGAGAGGCCCCTTCAGCTTGACCTGACTCCTGTGAGGCCACATCCTGCAAAATCAAAGTTTCCCCCTGAGACTCAACAGAAACTTCAGCCGGATCCACCTGCTCCACTGTAGTTTCTGCAGGACGGCGTCCGAACGGACGAATCAACCTGTCTAGGTTTCAAGGATTTGTCTTTGCGCTTCTTGGAAGCGGGCGCCGGAGGATCCGGCGGCATATTATAATTACACCGCTTACCAAAGACTAACCTCGCACAATCTAACCTTCTTTTTATAGTGCGCTTATTAAACCTAGCACAAAACCGACACCCGACTACGTCGTGGTCCGGTCCCAAACAAGGAATGCAAAGAGAGTGATAATCCCTATGCGGTATCTGTTTCCCACAAGAAATACAATTATTCACTTTTTCTGACATCCGGAATTAACTGAGGCAAGAAAAACAAAAATATTCCCCAACGGGGTACTTAGCCCAACTTGGTTTCGGTCTGAAACTCAGAATACGAAAATTTCAGAACGCCGAACGGCACTTACAACGCTGCTTCTGCATCGGACCATGCGGCAAAAAAAGACTGAGGATATGACGTCGGTCATGCGCTTTTATACCCTGGCGCTCTGATGTCTGATCTGAGCGCCTATGACCGACGTCAGCCTAATACTTTGGTATTCGGGCCGACCGAGGACAGCGGACTACCCATATGTAAGGACTGCAGCAATGTGAGATGAAGAACATCTCTAATTCTTCTGACAATGTCCCACCTTTTTTAAATCCTCCCTCAGTTGCCATCCTCTAACCTACTTATTGTCATAATCTTTATCCCTAATCTTCTCATTAAACCATCTGCAACCTCATCCACACTTAACTAAGCTATTATCATACCTCAGTCTTACAATGCATCCTTGCAATTATTTTTACCTTTTCTACTCTTACGTAACTACTGTGAAACTACCCAGTTCTTAAAATGTGTTTACTATGCAAGTTTTAAAATTTGTATATTGTTCAAATATTTACTGCAATGATAATGCTATAAGGTAGTTTAACTTTCTTTTTGTAGAGCTTTTCTCCCCAGGACTCTGCTGAAAAGGGACCTTTGACTCGAGAGTGATTATCCTGGTCAACAAATGTAAATCAAATAAATAACCCACCCCACCTCTTGGAGAGGCATGTGGGCCACACCCCTTCACTTCTCCCTCTCCCTGACTGACTCTTCCAGTGCCAGGGCTGCTAATCAAACCTCAGTCACCTGGGTCATAGTAAGGAATTTGTTCCCTGTGACAGAGTCAGGTTGAAAATGTCATAGCTTGATCCAACCTGAGGTTTAATGAACCACTGTGCGTGAAGTCATTGTGAATACCATTTTAATGAAAAAAAAAAAATAAAACAGCATATTCACATTGTTTAAAACCTGTTTTTTTCTGTGGGGGGAGCTCAACTTATATAGGGGGCTTCAACTTTTCACCACTTACTTGATGTAATCAAATATAAGGTCAGTACCTTTTAAAGAAGAGGCAGTTTCACCGATACAGTGAAATGTTATTCAAACTAACCTTCTATTTATCTATTCATTCATTCCTTTATTCATTCATTCAGTTATTTAATTTAATAACTGGGCTAGAACACTGATCCAAATGGACATATTTCGGTCTCAGTCCGGACAAATATAATTGACAGCAAACAAGCAATTTAACAAGAAGTATTATGAATGCAAACAAAATGCTTCATAATGACAGAAAAGAATCAATAACAGTAATAATAATAAAGTACACTGTATAGGGGACAGTAGGAAGCGAGGGTTAGAATAATGAGGGAAGAAGAAGAAAGAAGAGAGTGAAGTAATAAAGGGATAGAGCATAAAGTGTAAAAGGTAACAAAAGGAAGGAATTAATTGCATGAAATACACACAATGTGGAAGAGATGTCACACATTAGTGCAGGGAAATAATGTAGATTTCTTACTCTTGCTCTCATGCCACTGTTCTATCTATCTGTAAGGGAAGGCATTTAAAAGTCAAGACAACAGTAATGTTGACTCCATTCATGACACTTAACCTCAAGTCTGATGTGCAGTTGGCTACTATAGAGTGGTACCCATATGCCACTGTCTTGTCTTAAATATCTTTTTATTATTTTTTTTTCATAATTTGAAATAAAAAAATTATATACAGTACAAAAGAAGTTGTTGATGTTACAATTTGCATAACACTAGCAAGTTATTAAGCTAGGTGTTCACACACTGTGATAAAAAGAACTGTATGGCATTGTCTTGGTATGTAGTCACTGAAGGCAAGACCACTGGAAAACAACCAACGTTTTGCTGTTTTTAAAGTTTCAGGTTATTCACTAGTATGTTGTTTTACTGGAGAAAAAAAGAAATCAGAGCTATCTGCATATTGGATCACCAGTGCTTTCCCAGAGTTTAACAACTCTATAGATGCAATCATTCATCCATTACCCCCTTTCCTCCATTTTTCATATGGGATTGTGGTGTCACATCAACAGCAACCATTGTCTGGAGCCAATCTTCACCCCAACGGCTAGACTTGCTGCAGTTTATTCAACCTATAGATCATTTCACAATAAAGAAAATAAATGCAAGACAAAAGTTGAGCTTTATACAACACCTGTAGTTATTTCCTTTGCACGGGACATTGTGATGCACCAGGTTACAAAGTGGAACATTTTGTACTGCATTGTTTGAAGCTTGCTTTTTTTTTTTTTTTGCTTACTTGATGTACTAGCAAATACAGGTAGGGCATCTTCTGATATTTGTAAATGTCCCAGATGCCAATGTTCATCTAACCTATTTTGTGAACTTTTGTGACATTTTGTCAAAACAAACTAGGTTTTAAACAGACAGCTCAATTTATATAACAGCAAAAGTGAGGGATAAGTTGAGCCACGCTCACCATTACTAGAAAGCAATATACTTTCAATATGAGCACCTTCTGGACCTAAAATGATCCAGTCTTCTTTAAAATACTGCTAACTGTTTATGTTTTTTAAAGATGATCTCTGAAGAGGTTCATAGAACCACAGACTTTTCTGGGTAAGATCTGTGCCTAGACTGGATGATATGACTGGATAATATAATAATCCCTATGGCACCTCTGTACTAGCAGGTTTTTTATATATATATATATATATATATATATATATATGTAATATATATTATATACATATATATACATATATATATATTATATATATATATATATATATATTTAGAGTAGAATTTATAATGGCTGATTGGTAGTGTGCTATGAAAATGGGGGATTTCATAGCACAAGATCTCTGTGGAGATTTACTATTAAAATCAAGAAATGCATTTGTTCATGTAGTCAGAATTTCGAAAATAAATGTTGAAAATAAAAATGCTATTTATTCATAATATTGAACATGTTAATGTCTTTTTTTGTTTTCAGTATTTTCAAAATACATGCATTGTACTGCTTTTACTGTCCAGATATTAATACATCATCCAATCAGAACTAACGCATTTGAAACATCAACTTCCACAAAATTGGAACAGGAAGAATGTCTCGGTTATCCGAATTCGCTATTTTTAAAGTCAGTAAACAGAAACTTTCGACTAAACAGTAAATGAAGAAAGTTATGTCTACCTTTTGATAGTAAACCCCTGAGGAACCCTTTTTCTCACTGGTCATTAAAGAAGATAGAGTCTGGTAATCTGTAACAAAGAAGATCTATCACATTAGATATTGATGAAGCACTGTAACTGCATCTTAAAAGGGCTATACAGGCTGAGTACAGTCAGTATTTTATGATGTTAAGCTGAATATGCTTTAGTTAGGACTAGAGAAATAGCAGCACTTGAATCTCCCTGGTTCGTGGTTCTCAGTAAGTTATCTGTAAGAGACAGTGGTACTGTACAGATGCTATGATAAGTTCTACACCAACACTTTTGGTCACTGTTGATTCACTAAGGAGTCCAGAAGTACTTGGACATTTTAATTTCTTCTGTGACTTTCTCAAGAATTCCTAATAAAAGAGAAAGACTTTGTAAACATAAGTTGTAGAGAATAGGCAAATCTTGAGGCCATGCTTACACTTATCAAGGGTAAAAAAAATTCTCAGAGATTTGGGATGCCTGGCTAGGCTTAAAAAGGCCCTTGTGGTTGTTAGTCCAGTAAACACCTATAAACTTAAGAAGGGCTTTTGGCCTACAGGATTCATTAGCATTTCTAGATGCCTGTTTAAGTAAGAGTATCATGCTTGCTATATGCCAAGAGTATGGGTTAGTGTCTCTTTTGAAGGAAATATTTAAAAACTACCTCAAAGGCACTGCAAAAATATACCAGGCCATTATAAATTTTGGACAGAAACATTCAGAAGCAGCTTGGCTGAAAGTGTTTAATTTATACTTATACATTTGTTAACTGGGTAAATGCTCTTGTCAACAGACCCTTTTCAGGCATGACCCAGGACAATTAGTGATAACAGTTACAATATTAATAAGAAAACAGATGTATTGTTGAGGGATACATAAACATTTCTCAACACACACTAATAAACTAAGTATGGCTCAAACACATATTAATAACTGTAAACATAAATTGGAGAAAATAGGCATATCTTGAGGCAAACTATATTACTTACAGTAATGAGAATAAAGCAGTGAGAATGAGATTATAGGGAATACAGGGATGATTTGTAATGAGGTATTTCATGAAACCACTTGTTCATTGTGAAATGTAGTTCTGTGAACAGAAAGTTTATCATGTAGCCAAACTGTTTTGCAGTTGTCCAGACACTTGGGAGGCTCCTACAGAATGAAAAAGGTAAAACATCCAGGAGAAGAGTGAATCTTGAACAAAGCTCTTCTCCTTTGCAGGTGGGCAATCCCCCCTGCACACACACCTTCCTCCAATGTGGAGGACAAGCCCCCCAATGCCCCCCCCAAAAAAATTATACATATCAGTTTGAAGATCACCATAAATCAAATAAAGGGAAATATTCCAAGAAATGTCAATCTTGGACTTAGTGTATGTAAGTCTTATGTTTTGGCCATTCAGTCTCCTTTTTACAGACTCAATCTTGTGGGAACTGTATTTCAAATAATTACCCATGCAGGAGCTTGTGTCTATTCCTGATGTGCTTGATCACTGGCGAAAGAGTTCTGCAAAACAATCCGTGGTCTTTTTGGGGGTCTGCCACCTGTTGTCATACCTGTCAACTTCTGAATGCAAGAATTCTGGTTCGAGCCAAAATGAATGTGGGAGACAAATGCCCTATATCAGGGAGAGTTTTTAACTATTGGTCTTATAAACTTAGAAAACTGAATTAATAACAGGTTTTGCATTAGCAAGCATTATCTGAAGGATGTGAAGTCTGAAAATCAAATGTCTGTCATTATTTAGTGACGTCATTCTTCAATGATTTGACAGAAAACCACAAATTTTATGAAGAACAGAGGCAAAAATCTGGACATTCTGCAAAATTCTGGAAGTATAAGACGTATATGTCCAGCAATGTAACAGAAGCATTTATTCACTGCATTACTCTACCAGTGACGTCATCAGTGTCAGTCTGGAATCCGCTGGGTTTTCTCAACAAAGTCAACTGTGTCTTATCATATATTGAACATTAACTTTGGTTGTAATTTTTGTGTAGTAGTCTCTCAAGCAAAAAAAAAATCCTTATTGTCTTCTGGACTATTACTGCTTTTGTATGCCCTGCAAGATAATTTCCTATTGATGAAGACTTTGTGAATTTCAGAAATCACCTAGGAAGCAGTGGCTTTAAGTGGGCAGAAATCATTCTAAAATGGCCGAAGCATATTCAGCATATATTCCAAGGCCATGATACTACTGCGGTGGTGGTGCTGTGGTAGCGTTGTTGCCTCACAGTTAGACGTTGCCCATTCTATTCTCAGTTAGAGCATCTTCTGTGTGGCGACATGCGTGAATGGGCGTTCCATCATTGAAGGTTGTGCGTTAGGCTCGGCAAGCCAGCACATAAAAATCTACTGCCAATCATTAGCGGACCGGAGTTCCGCTGTGGTGACCCCTAACCGGGAAAAGCCGAAAGACACAAACATTCCAAGGCCATGATACTATTTTGTTTTTGAAAAGTAACAGTAGATATTCCACAAGTGATGCTGGTGTTGACAATGGAAATCTCATCAACATTATTATCTTACTGGTCAGCTTTTATGCTTAGGGTGAAAAGATTGGATATGGTGTGGTAGCCAGTCAGGACTGATGCTTCAAATGGCATCAAAAAGGGTGTCTTAGGTTTGTTGGTGCAAACTGATTGCAGAATATTATGCATATAAGACTGTGGGTCATGTCTATTGTACTTATACTGGTGGGGGAATACTCCATTGAGGAAATAATGTGAGGTTCTGCTGAACCATGTGAGTAAAGGTTGGTCAGCCATTAATACACCATTCTGACACTGTAAATTAAACACCGCAGGAACGATGGCCATTGTGGTAGATTGTAGAGAGGCTTGTTTTGCCAGTGAGGTACTGACATAGTAATAAGTTGGGGGCCTCATGAACCAGGTTGAGAGCGCAGGAAAGGAGTTCAACAAAGATGCACAATTTTCTCTGTTGAAGAACTCCACCTACTATGTTTCCTGACCTCTGACACTGAAATATCTGAAAAGTATGAAAGATGTAATGAGGTAAATTATCTCTTGGCTTCAGATAAGATCCAGTGGTTCTCAAAATATCTGGTTTAGCTACCTCAATTAAGTACTAAAGGAAAGGAAATCTATTCCTTAAATATTTCTGAAACCTGGTCTGTACATTGGATACTGTAATTCCCTTAGCAATAGCTGAATTTTTAAGACAGCACGGATAACTAGACATAGTATTTAAGACAACTGTAGCACCAAGTGGTACATAATATGTTTAGACTTATACCTGCAGTCCACCAAAGCCTAATAAGGTGAATAAGAAATATACAGAAGAAAGAAAACATAACAGACAAATTACAGCTATGATTAACTCTAGAAGCCAACTAAGACTAGAGCAGGTGTTACAGACTGCAAGTACAACTGCTGTGGCAATCATTAGAATCAGTAACACAGAGCAGTGCAAACCATACAAATGACGTAGGTGTACTCTATGAAGAATCTTAAAACGTAGAATAAACAGCATCCTAGAAAGGATACCAAATTTGTTCATTATGACAAAACATCCATCTTAACTCACCATCTCCACCTAATTTCACATCTTTGGCATTATCAAGGTTCAAAAGCAGATGTATCTTTTTTAACTTAATATAGGATTCTACAAATGACATTATGATTAACACATACGCTTGGTTGTATCAACTTTTAAACATCTAGTTTAAATATGTTCTTAAAGTTTCTGTTTACAAAGTACAGATGCATATAACCTTTACAGAAGAGTCGCCTTTCTTACTAAACTCTACATCTATGCACTATTATTATAATCTTGCTTCTCCATTTTTTTCATTAAATCAAACTGTAATGCTGATATAATACTGCCATTTTTTAGATGTAGAATGCAATTTACAAAGTTGTCAAAAGGGCTGTCTGATGCAAAACTCTCCTCTAGATGCTGTAATAATCTCAAATGGTTTATCTTCTGTATTACAAATGGGCCTTCCAGCCCAAAAATAAAATTAAATATAATGCCCTTCAGGGCTTCCAATGTGTAAATCCAATAACTCTCTTTTTAACATGTTTCATGCTCTTTGCTACTCTCTTTACCTTTTCATTTTAATTTATTAGTAATGAAGAAACTTTTGATTTCACACATCTGCTTGAGGCTCCAGTGAATACATTTCTTGAACAACAAAAAGACACCACAGATGGACTTTAATCTGCTGTACATTTTAATATGTTCTTTAAGGACATGACATTTAAGCAGAAGACATTTAAAAGACTGCAGCAGCAAGAAGTATCTTTTGAGAGCTATCTTGTAGTGAAACATGTACCACATACTTATTTAACGGTGACTAAAATGCCAGCTGACTTCAAAAATAAGTGACAGTTATGAAAAGATCAGTTTAGTACATGATAACCTTTTACACGAATATGCTAAAAGTGAGATCAAAAGTGATATTTCCAACCTGAAATCTCTTTTACGGACTCCACCTTTATTTTACCTGCATATATCACATTTTCAGAATGTTTTGATGTCAGTTGCAACATATGAGAAAAGAAGTCTTGGCTGGCACAACCAATACAGAAGGCTGGAGTGGGAGCTCTATGTGCAGTCTGGCACATTCATTGTTATGACGGCAAGTCATGATCGCAAGTCAGGCTACCAATAAAACTACAGCATTAAAGAGTAAGGCTAGAAATGACTGATGACACGTCTGATAATATCCATGACATTATCAGCTCCACCCAACTAAGACAATGCAATCCCCCCTTCAATGCTGCCACGGGCTTCACTCCATATTTCCCTATCCATTTCTTTACATACCTAAAGCCAAGATGGTCCGAGCCATAAAGGGTGTCTGTAGCTAGCAGCAGGAGTAGAAAGCAGTAGATGGTCAACTGGAAAGTATACCATTGGAAGGGGGGGGGTGCAAAAAATAAAAGAACTGTTGAATGAAAAAGTGGACATTGTCAAAAATAAAACCTGTCTGTGTTAAAAGGCAGGTTTATACAACTGACAATTATTCACTTTCTGGAAATTAAATATTAGCTGATGAGTTTGACTCTGATAATAATTATAATATTTATGTTAACCCAAAAGTAAAATTACAACAGAAAAGAAGACAATGGAAAATAAGTACTGTCTACTAGTACATCATAGCTTCTGGTAGGTTTCCAGATGTCCATACATCCCTATGAGAAGGTCCAAACAACTTACCAAAAAGTAAACAATGAGAATGATGAATAAGAGCTCCAGACAGAAGCTATTAATCAAAGCAGGTGAAGGAAGAGAAGGAAACAATTTAAGCTGTATCAGAATGAGTTTCACAACAACAGGAACAAATACAGATAGGTTAGCACTGGTGAGTGCATTGATACTGATTATTCCTAAAACTGTCAAATGATAAACTTTCCATGTTAAAAAAAGGGTCTATATTGAATTAGCGAATGCTTAGAAAAGCGAATGATAATTCATCGACCATATTTAAGCGAAAGCTTAAAATCTCGAACACCCGGAACAGTGATTTTTTTCCCAGGGAAAAAAAAATCGCTGGTCCACAAAAAAAAAAAAAAAAAAACTTAAAACATTATAAAATGTGGGGGGCTGTGCCCCCCATACCCCCCCTACTTAAATATACCAACTCCGAGATTGCACCACAGTGGAGGAAATGGCCAACTCCCAAACCCAGACCAGCAATTTTTTGCCCTGTGGAAAAAAATCGCTGTTCCGGGTGTTCAAGATTGTAAGCTTTCGCTTAAAAGGGGTCGATGAGCTAGCGTTTGCTTTTCTAAGCATTCGCTAACTCAATATAGACCCTAAAAAAAGGGTCTGACTTTTCTGTAGAGAGTTCAAGAGAGTACAGCTGAATACTTTTTCCTCTTTGCATGATTACTAGAGATCTGAACTTGAAACCAATGAATATGGCGGAGAATTGCAAACATGCCTTCAATATAAACTTAGTTCATTTGTCTTTGTACTCAGTCATACAGCTGCAGCTTTCAAGAAAACACATGAAACTGATGAGACGAGTGAAATGAACAGTTCAAAGACAGACTTTATCATTTTGATCTTAATGAACTGAAGGCTTTATAACGGTGGAACAATAATAGGATTATTAGGAGTTTGTAGGAGATAAAGGAAGAACCACAATACACATTGAATATTAGGCCCATAAAATGAATCAGGGCATATCAGCTCACTGAATGATTCAGAGATATGAAGTTAATAACATACATAGATTGGCAGATAGACAGACAGACATAGTTTATTTGATATTTATATGACTGATAATTTGGCATCACATTTTTATATGGCCTGCCCCAAACTGTCTGTGATTTTTTTTTCAGACAATAAAAATACACACTGATGCTGTAGTATCTCTCATTATGACCAACTGTTCCTGAAAAAGTTTCTTTTTAATACATTTTTTATTAATCATCTAGTAAACATGCTTGAATCCAGACATACTTGTAATACAGTCCAGTGAGGTAAATACCACTGAGCGGAGTACAATCACTATAACATTAGTGTAGATCAATGTGTGCGTGTATACCTTTAAGAAGCTATCCAAGGGCTTGCACAGGTGTATAAATACTGAGCATGTGCGAGCCAAGGCTGTTGAGATGCAAGCATGTACGTAAGGTCTGCCTGTTAATCAGTTTATTTATATTTTATGATGCTGCTATCCATCCTGATGTGTTTCTATGTAATAAAGTATCTAAATGAACTACCCCGCCTGCTTGTCATCTATGTTAGAGAGGGACGAGCAACATGGTGTCAGAAGAGGCATATCTAGAAGGGCATGGTGTCAAAGGAATCATGGCTGAAACTACTTGCTGCCAGAAAGAGCTCCAGATTCTTCAATTTGAGGCCAAGAAGCACTTGGTTGGTATTGGAGGAATATAGAGGAATGGATCATCTCTACTGCACATATAATTCACAAAACAGATCAAAAACGAATTTCAGATGTTAAAACTTGCTCAAATAATTTCTTATTCACAAAATATGAAACGAGGCATACAGAACGCTCTAAACGATATTCGAATAAATCGATATGTCCGATATTAATAAAAATATTCAAATTACTATGAAAAATGTTGGAAATAAAGTCCAAACTGCATAAAACAAATAAAATAAGGGGAAACGGCCACAGTTCTTCTAAGCACGTATTTTTCGTATTAAAGATATCCGAGTTATCAGAAGTGTATAAAGTATTCGCATGTTTGTACAGTATTACAGTAAAGTTATTTCGCAAGCCACAGCAATTTCAGAGTATAGTTCGCAAAGTACAGTGTTTCAAAGAGTTTATTATGCATCCGAATGTTATTACAAGCTCACAAAATAGTCTGTTCGTACATAACTACAAGGGCCATATTTTCAGAGTATTTGTGCATACTTTCTGGGCAAGGCAGATGGATTTCAAAAACCCAGAGTACTTGTGTTTGACAATAATACTGCAAAGAACTGGAGAGTGTTTGAGCAAGATTATGACATTTTCATACAGGCTGCATTTTCTGATAAAGATGACTGTACAAAGGCATCTATTCTGCTTAATTTAACTGGGTCAGAAGCCATTGAAAGGGCGCATTCTTTTGTATATGTACCTGCTATCTTTGCAGGAGAGGGAAAAACTGTCATACTGTTGTATCATCTGAGTCAAGGTTGGACCCTGAGTGCTTGAAAAGTATATTTAGAGAAATGTGTAATCTCCAGACAAATGTTACAATAAAAAGGTACTTATTTTACACAAGGGATCAAAAATCTCGTGAAACTTTTGTAGCATATGTAACAGACTTGACAAATAAGGCTAAAACGTGCAGATTTTGTGATTTAAGGGATGAGTTGATAAGAGACAGACTTGTGTGTGGTATTAAAGATGATGCTGTGAGAACAATTTTGCTTTGTGATACTGATTTAACTTTGAATAAAACATTAAGATTTGTCAGATATACCATCTCATAGAAAAGCACACAAATATGCTTAGAAATGAGAGATGCATGCTTCCAGTAACTTCTAGATCTCGTGTTATACTATGCAGCACGTGGTTAAAAGAAACAGGCCGAAGCACATGGCAGTAAATGTAGCCCCTGCAGCACCCACTGGTAAACCCCAGAGCTTTCCAGCAACTTCTAGAGTTCGCACAGTCTCAGTGAAGCATGAGTGAGGCAGCAAACACAAAGCATGAGCCCCACCAGTTTCATTGTTAACTGTCGTAACTGTGGTGGAAATCATGAATTTAAAAGGAAAAAATGTTTAGCTTTTGGTCAGCAGTACCACAAATGCAATGAAAAGAATCAATTCAAAAGGTTTTGTAAATCAAAAAGTCCACATTCTTTCCTTAAAAGGGAAAATTTTAAGAAACTAGTTGAACAATTAGAATGTTGCAACGCTACTCTTTATGTTGATGGTGTGCCAGTGCTTTATGAAACAGTCAATGCAGAAGATTTAAGGGCAATGAATGAAGTATTTTGTACTGTTCGGATAAATGGAAAACCCATAGGGCTCAAAGTTGACATGGATTGGTCTGCAAGGCCATGGAACGTATCATCATGAAACTCATAAACAAAGACATTGGTAACCTCCAAACTCTGGATCCCACCCAGTTTGGGTTTGTGAAAGGCAGATCATGCCTCCTGAACCTGACCGACTTCTTTGAGGCAGTCACCAAAGCCGTAGATGAGGGTAAGGTGGTTCACACAGCCTATCTTGACCTCACCAAGGCTTTCAATACCATCCTGCATTCTGGAATTATAGCTAAACTCACTAAACTAGGTATAAATCCCTATGTCACGAGATGGGTTGCCAACTGGCTAACTGACAGAACCCACACTGTAAAAGTTGCAGACTCCAAATCTGACCTCAAAGCAGTGACAAGTGGAGTACCACAGGGTTCCGTCCTGGGATCTCTCCTGTTTGGTATCAACTTCTCTGAAGTACAGGCTAACACAGAAGGCCTCTGGCTAACGAAGTTCGCAGATGACTGCAAACTAGGAGCCATAGTCAAGTCCCCAAATGATGTGGACATCCTACTGAAGGGCCTCGCTGAGACAGATGCCTGGTGTCAGAGCCATGGCCTCAAGCTCAATGCCAAAAAGTGCAGTGTCATCCCCTTTGGTAAAAACTCTGTACCCATGAACTACCACACAGGCAGCAATCTACTTAACACTGAATGTGTGATAACAGACCTTGGGACCCAGGTGGACAGTAGTCTCTCCTTTGATAGTCACATCGCCACAGAAGTCAGGAAGTCCTTCTACGTGGCACACCTCTTCATAAAAGTGTTCTCATCCAGGAAATAAGAGGTCATTGATCCCCTCTACTCGACACTCATTAGACCCATTTTAGAGTACAACGCCCCTTTTGGAATGTACCTCACAAGACATCTGCAGCAGCTGAACAGGCCACAGAAGTACCTTACAAAGAGGATTACTGGCCTCAAACAAATGCCCTCAAAAAACTCCAGCTTTACTCCGTAGCATATCGCCTACTCTGAGGTGATCTCTGCCTAACATATAAAGCTATGTCAAACCCAGAGCTGTTGGACAAGCTACACCTAAAGAAATCCCAATCCCTCCGGGCTACACACTCTAGGGACCTAAACCTTGTCACCACAATAAACAGGACATGCTGGAGGGATAGATTCCTGTCCCAGAGACTTCCCATACTCTGGAACAGGCTACCCATCCATGTCAAGCAAAGTTCTTCATTAGCACTCCAAGAAAAATATTGATGAGTGGATGGGAAACAGGAAATACACCCCGGGGATCACTTCTGTGTCTCTGCTCGACAGTGGCACAGGAAAATATCTTTCTTGGGTGGCGTAATCCAGGGAACCTTGTTGGCTAGGCTTATGTAGGTCCTTGGGCAGATAGCCTAGCACCTACCTATGAACCTATGGGTTCCAAGTGCAATGTTATGTCAGCAAAAACATTTGTTAGAGTGTGTCATGATGAAAGGCTTGATTTGTTAAAGTGTGCGAAGTTTGTTGCTTATGGTAGTGAAAAAATTCATACTGAAGGCTTAGTAGTGCTTCCATGTTACTTGGCTGTGAGATGTCACGACTTATTTTATGTGGTCAAGAGGCACGTTCAGTGATTATTAATGCTCAGAGACAGTTTGACAATGGGACTGCTTTCATTTAACAAGGAAGTCCATCATGTTAGCTTAAAAGACCACTACTTTAATTTTGCCCAGTATATTTTTCTACCTATGCTGATATTTTCGAAGACAAACTAGGGAAACTTCCAGTTGTGTACTCCATGAAGTTAGAACCAGATGTCAGTCCAGTTATCCGGCCAGCTCGGAATGTTCCAATAGCCATGCAGGACAGAGTCAAAGCCGAGTTAGACAAAAAGGTGCGACAAGGTGTGATTTATCCAGTTGATGAACCTACTGAATGGGTATCTTCTATGGTGGTAGCTCATAAGAACAGCTCAGATGACATCAGAATATGTACTGATCCACACGATTTGAACAAAGCACTAAAAAGACCTCATCATCCAATGCACACAGTCAAAGAAGTCACAGCTCTGATGCCAAATGCCACTGTTTTTTCTGTCTTAGATGCAAAGAGCTCATTTTGGCAAATTCAGCTTGTCAAGCAATCATCAAAGAACCACAAAGTGAAAGAAAATGAAAACCAGATTACTCAGCCAGGGAAAAAGCTGTACCACAATCTCTGTATTCAAACTTACATAATAAAAGAACTCTGGTGCCTCGGTACAAACCAGCCTTCCAGGAGTAACAATAAAATCACCACAAAGAGTGGGACTTTTCTCATGTCGTGAGTCTGATGAAGTCTAGAGCTTCTAGACGAAAGCACTTATTCTTGGTGAACAATTCATGTGTTTTTGTGGAGTGAATAAAGTGGATTTTGTTTACTACAACAGAGTCTTTCATCTATTTTTACTTGTGAGTGGGTCCAATCCAGCTACTTCACTTGTTTTTTTTATTTGATGTCATGAGTTGCCCAGAGTATCTGCAGCCAAATAGTTTGGCAGAAGGTGCAGTTCAAAGTGCAAAACAGTTACTCGAGAAGTCAAAATGAGACAGTAGTGATGTTTTCCTGAATCTCTTGACTCTCAGAAATATTCCTTGTGATAAACATCTTGGTTCACCTGCTCAGAGACTTCTCTTGAGACAAACCAGAACCACGTTACCAATCAGTAGTCAATTGCTGGTTCCATGTGTTAAGAACAACAGGTCAGTGAAAACCAATCTGTTGAAGAAGCATTTAACCCAGAAGTCCTACTACGATAAGACCAGCAAACCGCTCAATCCATTATGAGAAGGAGAAGTGGTAAGGATGCAGATGTCCAAAGGTTATGATCGGATTGGAGTTGTGAAGAATATTTGCCCAGAGACAAGATCGTACATTCTGGAATTACAAGGAGTAGAGTTTAGGTGGAATCAGAAACATTGTATGCCGGTGTCCGAGCCTATACCACAGCACATAACCTGTGAAAAAGACTATCTCATAGTGAGTTGTCCAGTGTTCCAGTTCCAGAGGAGGTTCCAGAGAATATTCCCATTCCTCTGACAAATCCAGAGGTTCCCGATATGAGCTGGTCACCAAAGACTGTCCATATTGCTAAACCCAGTCCAGATTGTTATGTTACCAGATATGAGCTGGTCACCAAAGACTGTCCATATTGCTAAACCCAGTCCAGATTGTTATGTTACCAGATCTGGTTGTCGTATCTCCAGACCATGTTATGTATACAAGGCAACTTGGACATGAACATTGTGTTTGTTTATAATGTCTATAATAATGCATGTTTAACTCCAATGTTGTTTTACTAAGGGCAATCTTTTTAAGAGGGAGAATGTAGATCAGTGTGTGTGTGTGTGTGTGTGTGTGTGTGTGTGTGTGTGTGTGTGTGTGTGTGTGTGTGTGTGTGTGTGTACCTTTAAGAATCTATCCAAGGGTTTGCACAAGTGTATAAATACTGAGCACGTGCGAACCCAACTGCCATTTTGTAGTAAGCTGTTGACATGTAAGCATGTATGTATGTAAGGTCTGTCTGTTAGTTTGTTTATATTTTATGATGCTGCTATCCGTCCTGATGTGTTTCTATGCAATAAAGCATCTAAACGAAATACCCTGCCTGCTTGTCATCTATGTTAGAGAGGGACGAGCAACAATTAGTATTTAAAAATGACCCTTAAAAAAATACATACCTTTATACAGTGGATTTAGATTTCATTATTAAGACTTTTTGCTTCAGGCCCATCCAGTTAAATTTACATCATCATGCATATGCCATCACCTACAGATAACTAACAGCATCACTACAGTAACATTTCCTTTACCCTGTGGGTATGTTGTGTCTTTCGGCTTTTCCTGGTTAGGGGTCGCCACAGCGGAACTCCGGTCCGCTAATGAATGGCAGTAGATTTTTACGTGCTGAGTTGCTGGCCCTGATGCACAACCTTCAACGAAGGCATGCCCAATCGCGCATGTCTCCACACAGAAGATGCTCTAGCTGAGAGTCAAACAGGACAACGTCTTACTGTGAGGTGACAACGCTACCGCAGCACCACCACCGCAGTATACCCTGTGGGTATATATTTATAAATACAGTCCTGAAAATAGATGAATTAGTTGGCAGAGCTAGAAGCCTTCATGTTATTCTTGTAATAGTCCACATGAATATATCCTTAAGCATATCAATAATATACATCTCTCTTTTCAAATCCAACAACTCCCTTCTCACCATGCCTATTCACTGTGTTACAAAATACTATGCAACCATTAGTCAATGCTTGTTCTTTAGCACCTATATGTCTGCTAAACAATTATATTAAACTACTTACATCTTCTTTCTATAACCTTTTATGTGAACACTCATTTTTGAATTCAGTCAAGGTACATTTACAATGGAACCTTATCAAGACCTGATCTTTATACTCTCAGCCATATATTAGGTGATTCCAAACAACGTTCCCATAGACCTACCAGTTTACAATCAAAGTACCCTTGCCTTAAGCCAATTTAATGCTAAAAATAAACACATTAGCTTTCCTGGTTACTTCCTTCTAAATTTCTCAGGCAATCCTTCCATAAATGCATTTCAAAGTACTATCAGTCTTTTTAAGTGCCTTACTAGTTAAATATAAGGGTTTGTACTTCCTGATATAAAAATAACAGAACTTAATCGTTTACCAACAAACCTTCCAACTTACATATTAGTTACTGGGTTCAGCTCCTCTTCTAAGGAGACATTTTTAAATTCACAAATACTCATCTATACATATCATACTATTTCAGCCCATCATAATCATCATCTACCAAGAGTTGTTTATTTACTCACCGGTCGTTCATTTTTGGGCTCCGTTCAACAGACAGTTTAGAGCTACCGCTTAGTAATAATCAATGGGGGGCACAGCATATAATAATAAAAATAAATGTAAATTCTTCTACCATAAGACTAATTACACCAATTCTCATATACAAAAGAATTCAAACTGCCTTCTTCTTGAAATGTGAAGCTAAACATCATAACAGGTAACCAATCTGACCATTTGTAGAAACACTGTTCCTTTAATGCAAATGCCTCATTCCACACTCGTTAAATAACAGAATACACATATATGCCCCTCACTCATAGAAGGGTCACCACCAAATTATTACAACAAATAAGTCACTATACCTAGAGTGTCATACAACTGGTATTGATCTGGCCCATTTTAAACCCACATGTATATGCTGATTCAAGCAACATCTACCTCTTCATTACTTTTAAAAAGATTCCTTTGGTGTAGGCAGATTTGCATCACCTCCGAATAATATTACCAACAGAATAGCTGCTTCATGTCATGTGGCTGAATCTTACTGGAAAATAGCCAACTAACCCGCCATAACATTATTAACATCAAACATGGGTAGTAATACACCTGCATTAGGCTAAGAGAGCTTTAAATGAAATAATCTCTGCTAAAATGCCAAAACAGGTTGTTTAATTATCTTAATACTAAAAGCCGCGGTGGTGCAGCAGTACAGTTGTCGCCTCACAGCAAGAGGTTCTCCCGTTCGATTCCCGTCTGGAGCGCCTTCTGTGTGGAGTCTGCATGTCCTCAGTGCGGTCGAGTAGTGTTCGAAAGACATGCATGAATGGGTGTGCCTTCGTTGAAGGTTGGGAGTCGAGCTGGCACCTCGGCACTGTAAAAATCTACTGCCAATCATTAGTGGACCGGAGTTCCGCTGTGGCGGCCCCTAACCGGGAAAAGCCAAAAGAAAAACAACAACAACTGAAAGGTTTCAAATGATAAAACTACTGTACTTATGTTACTCAACCACATCCACAAGCAATACAAATATAAGAACAAATAGCAAGCATAGTAATGCACCCAAAAATCTGTTTACCTATTAATACTGAACTTTCTAACAGGTAATAAATTCAATTATAATTATTAAATTATTCAAACATATTGAAGTGCAAATGCAAGAACAAATGGAAAATATAAAAACAAATGGAAAATAAAAGTTTTAAAATATCTAACATAATCTTTACATTGATATCTTACCACTAAATCGCACACCGCTCTATATGAAATCACCCTCCTGATCTTTTAGTAAAGAACATCATGCCTAAATGAATCCTAACAGCAGTGCGTTACAAATATGCATAGAATATTTGCATTAATAAATCCATGACAGTACCTGAACTCTATAGCAACCCATTTCTAAATTACCTGCAAGGCACATTTTCCTTAGAATGAGTAGGTCCAAAATAATATATTAACTACTATACAGCATATGAAAACACTGCACATCTTTTTAGTCAACATCACACAAAGTATCCTCAGAATTTGCTGATCTAATATAGTCTCCTACTACATTCAAAATTTAACGTCAGCATTAGTTTTCTAGGAAATACCAAAATATTTACAGTCGTACATTACTTTCAAAAAACTATTATACACTGAAACAGGAGAAATGGGCATTTATGTGTCATCCATTCAACTATCTTCTATATCCTGAATTATAAAATCAGTAAGAGTCACTGTTTACTGGTGACAAATAGTCCACCTATTACCTACCACTGTAAAATTCACTTACTGTGTGTATTTTGCACAGAACAATGTCTTGACTTTCTAACTGGCTACATTTTAGTGTATTTTGGTTGCATTAGATAGCAATACCCAGAACTTTGGAACTACACATTGCAAAAATGTCTCATAATTTGTAAATCATATGCATATTCATATGAAAGGTGACAGCCATTAAATGCATTACTATCTCCCACCCTACTATTCATACTGCTGTATCTATGAGACACTCGTACACTATTTCAGCTTTACATACATTCTCATACAAAGCTCAAACTGAACATGTCAAGACTTAGCCTCTGTGAAATCCTAAATACTTAGATCAAGAAATAATGCCATAGCTATCACTCTAGGGGCTTTTCATGCTAGATTAACATGTCTGCTTTATTTGTTTACTTATTTGTTTATGTATTTATTTATTTACTGTGATGGCCTGTCAGGGCATTGAAAAAAAAGTTATGTACTCACCATCACTATCATGATTAATAACTATATAGAGAAAGTACACAATCTAATTAGAGGTATGCACTTTATAGGTTTGATAGATCAAGAACTCAGGGAAT
The DNA here is from genome assembly GCF_019279795.1 of Protopterus annectens. NCBI lineage: Eukaryota > Metazoa > Chordata > Ceratodontiformes > Protopteridae > Protopterus > Protopterus annectens. The sequence continues at coordinate 425,748,301 of NC_056743.1, read as the reverse complement.
TTTTATATATTCAACATCCGGTGACACCCGTATTTAAAGCTCTTCCGAAGATTCATAAAGATGCTAAGGACCCACCCTTGAGGCCTATTGTATCAGGCAGGCGTTGGGTCACAGAACATATATCCATCTGGGTGGAATGTGCACTTAGACCCATACTGGAATTTTTTCCAAGAATTTTGAGAGATACAGCACATTTTATAGAATCTCTCTCACAATATTTAATAATGAGTGGTGAGAGCACAAATATTTGTAACACTGGATGTCAACAACCTATTCACTGTCATAGACAATACTTATGGTGTAGGGGCTATACAGAAATTATTATCCAACAAGACCAAATATAATAATGATGATATACAGAAGATATGCAAATTGCTAAATGCTGTATTAGAGAACAATATATTAATTTGTCAAGGAAAGCACTACAGACAACAACAGGGAGTTGCTATGGGCACACCCTGTGCCAACTCCTATGCCAATCTCGTTTTGGCATACTGGGAAGACTGTACAATATTTGAATCGACACATGCATGGACTGATAAACTCAGCTTCTATGCACGTTTTGTCGACGATATCTTTTTCTTGTGGGATGGCAGCATACATGAGTTGGAAGCATTTATATTGTATTTAGAAGACAGTTCTGCGTTTTTCAAATTTTCCATGAACTATTCAAAAACATCGATAGATTTTTTGGATGTGAGATTGGATAGAGATAGAATGGGGATGATAACCACCTCATTGTATAGAAAAGACTGTTGGCGGAATAGTCTACTTAATTATGATAGTATGCATCCACGGCATACATTTGATAATATTGTAAAAGGACAGGTATGCAGGATTTCTAGATTATGTAGTGATGATAATAGGTTTCATGAGGAAGTGGACCGTTTTCGGGAAAATTTAATAAGGAGGGGATATAAACATGGCAAGTTAACCCCTCTTGTAAATCATAGTAAGACCAAAAGAAATGACCTTGGATATGTAGAAGGACACATGATATAGAAAATGGTGCTGTAGCATTGGTTGATAAAAAGGAGAAGACCAGGGAGCATACTAAGATGGTGTTAACCTATAGCAGCGATATAGGTAATATATGTGACATTATAAAACGTCACTGGCAGGTGTTATACACTGACCCTCAACTTAGAGAACAACTAGGGAATACACCAAAATTTATATTTAGGAGGAATAAAAATTTGAAGGATATGTTATGCAAAGAACCAAGTAACAATATAAATATAAAAACTAATAAGAAAGGCACGCATCCGTGTCATCAATGCAAGGCATGCCGTTTTATTTTACAAACTCAGGTTTTTACACATCCAAGAACCAATAAACAATATGTGTTTAGGGGATATGCTGATTGTAAGACCAGCAACTTGGTATACATAGCTGTTTGTCAAAATTGTGAAACATATTATGTAGGTAAAACGAATAATATGTTTAAAACAAGGATTTTTAAACATTTATCAGATATTAGATTAAATAATGAGCACAATGCACTGGCTATGCATATAAGGAATAATGAGACTCATTCTTTTTCTTTCATGGTGATGCAAATAATCACTCCCAACACCAGGGTGGTACTTTGTTTAATGAGACTGAGTGTGCTGAAACCAGATGGATTGTGAGATTGGGAGCAGACAAACCACCTGGAATTAATGCCATTGTACATTTAAAACCCATCCTGAAGAAAAGGAGGGTAAAATACTGAAATGTGATAGGCTGATGTATTCTTTTAATGTGTGATGTGCAGTTTTAATTGTTATCTGAAGAAGGGCAGATGGCTTGAAAGCGCTTATGAGGGTTTTATCTTTGTTTTTACATAATAAAAGTTTTTATTGAATTTTGGCTCCACGTGGCGTTCCCTGCTTATTTGTTTTTTGGATGTACTCACTATAACGTTCCATCTGAGTAGGTAAACTTCATTTGTCAGCAACCTGTGGGTATCGGATCCATATCGGATTCAAGCCGGCAGCTTTAAATAAGATCCGAGCTCCAAGCTCCTCCCCTTACCCATAATCCCCTGCCATCCCTCTCTGACCTCAGATCGAGTTTGCTATAGTAACACAGAACATTAGAAAAAAAAAGGATCACCTGCACATCCTAACCTGGTGTTATCCGGAGAAAAAGGACAAGGAATCCTTCTAGGACGCACTATAGGTTAGGGGGATGGAGGGGGGGGGGGTTGGTTGCTGACAAATGAAGTTTACCTACTCAGATGGAACATTATGGTGAGTACATAACTTCTTTATCTGAAGTAGTTAACTTCATTTGTTCATCAACTTGTGGGACAGAGTCCCCAGCTACCCAAACTTGGGAGGTCCTCATGGAAGGATATTCCGGAGCACTTCAGAGCCGAAGGATGCTCTCCCTCTAGAAATTATATCCAACTTGTAATGGTTAATGAAAGTATGTGATGAAGCCCAAGTGGCTGCTGAACAAATGTCATCCAAGGACACTCTGGAGCAAAAAGTAGCAGAAGTAGAAATCGATCGGGTAGAATGAGCGTGGACTCCTTCAGGTTCAGGCCAGCCAGAACTCTTATATGCAAGAAGTATACATTGGGAAATCCATCTGGACAATGTAACTTTTGATACTGGCTTGCCCAAAGAGGATTAAGCAAAGGATACAAAGAGTTGCTCAGATTTCCTATGTTCAGCGGTCCTGTGCAAGTAGAATCTTAATTGCCTGTGTACGTCCAGAGAATGTAGTTTGTATTCACCCCTGTTTTGATAATTTGGAAAGAAAACTGGTAAATTAATAGACTGATTGATAGTGGGCTCAGAAGCAACTTTGGGTAGAAAGGAGGGATTGGTCCTGAGGGAAACTCTATCTTTATGGAAGACCAAGTATGGAGGTTTGGCACAAAGGGCTTGAAGCTCCGAAACCCTTCTAGCCGAAGTGATAGCAATGAGAAAGGCCGTCTTCCAAGATAAATATTTTAGATCCACTGAAGCTGCAGGTTCAAACGGAGGGGCCGTCAGAGACTGGAGAACAAGGGTTAAATCCCATGGAGGGACTGCGTCTTTAACCGGAGGCCTTAAGAGGAAAGTGCCTTTTAAGAAAGTCTTACATAATTTGGAAGAGGCTAAGGGACCGAGAACACTTCCCACATGATAATGGGAAATTGCGGCTAATTGGACATTGACCGTAGAAGAGCTAGCACCTTGGTTGAATAAAGTTGACAAAAATTCTAACACTGCTGGTATAGGAGCTGTAAAGGGATCCAATTTTCTATGCTCCGCCCAGATTGTAAAGTGTTTCCATTTGCTGTTATAAACCTTTCTCGTAGAAGGATTATGAGCGGCTACTAAAATAGCCTTAACACAGGACGAGATACCGGGAGTCCTAGCTATTACTGGAACTGGATCAACCAAGCTGTGAGCTTGAGGTTGTCCAGATTCGGGGTTGATAATCCTAGTGGGTGAGAGATCAGATCCGGGGTGGGATCTAGAATCCATGGAAGATTCACTAGATGAGACCATAGGCATGGGAACCATGTTTGACGAGGCCAGAATGGGGCTATGAGGATCACTCTGCTCCCCAACCGACGGGCTTTCTGCAAGAATTTTAGCATTAGGGGAAGAGGGGATAAGCATAAAGTAGACCGGATGGCCAAACATGCACCAGAGCATCTCTGGGGGATTCCCCTGGTGGGGAAATTAGAGCAAAGTAGTCGCTGCACTTTGCGTTCGAAGGAGACGCGAAGAGATCGCAGCAAGGTTGACCCCACTTGAGGAAGATTTGCTTCGCTATTCTGGGGTTCAGAGACCACTCGTATGGTGAGAGGATGGTTCGACTCAGCTTGTCTGCCAAAATGTTCGACCAACCCGGAATGTGCGTCGCTATGAAAAAGCGGTTGGTGGAGATCGCCCATTCCCAAACTCTCATGGCCTCTCGACAAAATGGGTAGGATCTGGCTCCCCCCTGTTTGTTGATATACCAGACCACTGACATGTTGTCTGTCTGAATTGCAACTGTCCCTAAGGGAAGAAGGGCCTGGAGTGCTTGCAACGCCAAAAGCACCGCTCTCATCTCTAGGACATTGATATGCAACAAGGTCTCTGAATGGGTCCACGTGCCTTGGACAGTTTTGCCCATACAGTGCCCCCCCACCCTAGGCGAGAAGCATCCGTGGTCACCGTGGCTAGAGAAGGGGACATAGAAAAGGGACACCCTTTCTGGAGGTCCAGGGACTGGATCCACCAGAGCAGGGATTTCCTGCAAACCCTGCTGAGGGAAATGGGTGAACTCAGTGGATGTTGCAGGATGGACCATTGAACCTGCAAGGTCCATTGTAGTATCCTCATGTTCAAGCGCTCTAAAGGTAGCAGATTGACTGTTGCCACCATGGAACCTAGAGCCCTCAGAAACAATTCTGCTGGAGGAGCCGAGGATTGTAGAAGGGCCAGTACATGGAGTTTCAGAGTTTGAAGCTGGTCCGGAGTTAAGAAGACTTTCAATAGGTTTGTGTCTAACCTGGCTCCTATGAAGTCTAATATCTGGGTTGGTTGAAGGGAAGATTTTTTGAGGTTGATTGTGATTCCCAGCTGGGAGGCCAAGTGAAGGAAGTAATTTCTGGCTGAACATAGTAGATGCCTGGTGGGGGCGGTCAGGAGCCAGTCGTCCAGGTACGGGAAGACCTGTATTCCCTGGAGTCTCAGGTGGGCCACTACAACTGCCAAAACTTTGGTGAACACCCTGGGGGCTGTGGTGAGACCAAAGGGAAGGGCCCTGAACTGGTAGTGGCTGGCTCCTAGCCGGAAGCAGAGAAACCTTCTGGATCGTCTGTCCATCAAAATGTGGTAGTACGCATCCTTAAGGTCTATCGAGCACATCCAGTCGTTCTCCTGTAAGAGTGGGAGAATGGATTGAATGGTGACCATCCGGAACTTCTCTTTGGCCACTGACATGTTTAGAAAGGACAGGTCGAGGATTGGCCTTAAGTCCCCCGTCTGTTTTGGCACCAGAAAGAACCTGGAGTAAAAGCCCGATCCGGATTTTTCTCAGGGGACGTGCTGGATCGCTCTTTTTTCTAGCAGCTGGTTTATTTCTGCGGCTGCTGCCTCCCTTTGATTAGGTGAGACATCGGGGAGGCTCCGGGGTCTGGGAGGGCGATACAGAAAGGGAATTTTGTAACCTCTGGATATGATTCGAAGCACCCGGCGATCTGTTGTAATGGACTCCCAAACTGCTAGGTGCCTCGAGAAGTGCCCCCCGACTGCCTCCAGAGTGGAACAGTCGGGTAACCCTTCAGGGCTGCTGCGCGGGCCAATCAGAAAAGGGTTCTCTTGACCCGAAATACTTCAGTCCCCCTCTGCCTCTGGGCTGGCGTCCACCATGTCCTCCTCTGCCTCTGAAGGACAAGGGGTCAGGAGCAAAACGGGACTGTTGAGACGTCTGGAACCACATCTTCTTTTGTCCCCTTTGGTTCCTGGAGAAGGACCTCTGGGTAGCCGAGAAGCGGACTCCGACGGCAGACGTCATCCCATCTTTCTCGCTCTGGACCAGCGTGTCGCGGACAGTCTTGTCAAATAGCAAAGAACTGTCAAATGGGGCATTTGCGAAGGACGCTTTGAAGGGTTCCGCAAAATCACAAAGGCGGAGCCAAGCATGTCGTCGTAAGACAATGCCCGCTCCGCTAGCTCTAGCGGTTCCTTCCGTAGCATGGGAAAGGAGCCGCATACAGGTGTTCGAAATGGACTTAAGAGTGGCCATTCGAGCTGAGAATACCTTCTTATCCTCGGCCGACATGGACTCTGGGGGCGACCCGGTGTATTCCTTGATGAGATCCCGCTGGAGTCGTATCATGTGTGCCATATAATTCAGCGATCTTACGGAGAAGGTAGCTGAAGCGGACATCTGCTTCCCCAGGCGGTCCATCATCCGAGACTCCTTGTCGGGAGGGTGGACCGAGGAACTCTCCTGGGCTAGTTCCTTCTTGGTGGCGGCCGCCACCAACATGGCATCTACTGGAGCACCCTTGCTCCAAACCGCCCTATCAGTGGGGGGACTGAGGATTCTATCTGGTCTCTTAGGAATGGGCTCCACAGTGTCCAGTTCCTTCCATGCCCTGGTAGTAATCAGATCTACCAGGAGATCGGCGGGAGGGGACACCCAAGAGGTAGATGGGCCTGCGTCAAATGCCTCCAGAAACACAGACTCATCCGAGGAACGTTTTTGGGCTGACCACCCCCTCTAATCTGAAGCATTTCCATGATGTCTCCGAAGGAGATGTCCTCGGGGGGTGACCTTGGGGAACCTTCCCCTTCCTCTAAGTCTGTGTCCTCCGTCAAGGACTCAGGTTAGTCCAAGTGCCTCCTCTTGCACTTACGTTTGTGAGGAACCTCCTCACGGGGGGGGGGGGCTGTCTGAAGAGGCATCACCAACCACATCTTGTTCCTCCAAGGGAACCATCTGGGACGTAGGCGCAGGCTGTCCCTGGGGCCGGGTGATGGAAGGTAGGCCTGTCTGAGAGAGAGTGCAGGGTGGAACCGTAGAAGGAGCATGGGGCCTCGAATCCCTCGACAATACCCTCGCCACAACATCGAACGCCAAAGGAGAACTGCTCTCTCTTGGATCCGAGAGCAGTCCTCTCGGATCCGATGTGTGGATCGGAGCCGGCGCCGAATTAATCAGATCCGAAGGACCAGTATGCTCCGACCGAGATGGAGCCAAAGACACAATGATACCTCTGGATCCGAAGCTCAGCTCTCGGCTCCGAGAGCTCGGATCCGAAAAGGGACCCGACAAACTCGAGGGTGCGGTCGGAGCCGAAGTACAAGGTACTATCGGTGCCGAACCTCCCTCGGCTCCTTTGCAACCCGGATCCAAAGGCTCCGAACCCCGGAAGTGGGTCGGAGAAGGAGCAATCGGGGTGAAAAAGGGGGTCGAGCTCCCCCCTGGAGGAGGGGGAGGCAGGAGCACTCCCATCTGCAGCTGGGCCTGCAGGAACCTACGCATCATCCGGTCCATATCTGCATCAGACAAGCTCCGGGTGGACCTAGAAGAGGCCACCGAGGCGGGCCGGGAGTGCCACCTCGATGACCTTGAAGGCGACCGGGTCTCGTCCTCCGGCTCAGGGGAGAAACGAGGTGAATGGAGCCGGGAAGGAGAAGGCCTGGAAGCCCTAGGAGAGGCTGCTTGTTTAGCCGACGGAGCCGAGGAGGAAGACTCGGCTCAACGCTTGTGATGTCTCTCTTTTTTCCTCTCCCGCCTTGCTTCCCTCTCCTCCTGGCCTAAGGTGGGAGGATGAGTCCCGGTCAGGGGAGCAGGGATAGAAGGAGGCACTGCCGCCGCGGCAGGTGCCATGGAGGGACAGGAGGACGAAGTCGAGTCCGGGGGCAAAAGTCTCGCCAGAATCAACTTCGACCTCCTGTCCTTAAAGGCCCTGGGGTTGAAGGCTGCACAAATAGTGCAGCCTGAGGAGAGGTGGTCAACCCCAAGGCAGATAACAGAGTGTGGCCATCCGCTGGGGATAGCTTATGGCCACACTCAGTGCATTTAGAGAAGAAGGTTTTTGGGGCCTCAGACATAGTCTGACTAAAAAACACACAAGGCCCAACACACACGCCTTCACACACATGGGGAGGAAATTAAACTACACTAAAGATAACAGTTAACAAATTTTATAACTAAAAATTCTAACTAGGGAGCAACACACACAACAGTAATTTAGCTACAAGAAAAAAAGGGTAGATAATAAGGATTTTTTTTTCTCACAAAACGACGAACTCCCATGCCTGGAACTCATTCTAAGCTGCTGATTCAACCGTAGCAAATGAGATCTGAGGTCAGAGAGGGATGGCAGGGGATTATGGGTAAGGGGAAGAGCTTAGAGCTCGGATCTTAGCTGTTTAAAGCTGCCGGCTTGGATCCAATATGGATCCGATATGGATCCGATACCCACAGGTTGATGAACAAATGAAGTTAACTACTTCAGATGCTCTTTTACAGCAGAGGTTTGGGGAAAATAAAAGCTCCACAAGAATACATGGTATTTTAAAGCACAAAATACAAGATAAAACAGTGCAAAGAGTATGCAGTGTAAAAAAAAAATACAAGGTCCATAATACAAAAATGCAAACAATACAAAATGCAGACAATGCAAAAATGAGCAGAGGAAGCAATGAATAAACATAAAATATTCAAAATAAGAACATTCCTGTACTCAATGTGAATAGCTGTATTGTGTCAGATTAGTCAAATTATGAGGTTCAATAGTTTGAAAACTATTTACAAAAAAGCCAGAGTGAAGGGAAGACATAAGAAGTATTAAATAGAGGGATATGCCTATCCTAGTGAAGAGCAGACAACTTTCAAAAACACCATTATACAGTGAATCAAGCCAAACCTCCATTTACTAAACCAGTTCAAGTGTGGGTACATAACTTATAGCTACAGCCTTTGTTTTATCTTCATTAATCTGATATCCCAAAAAGACCTGAAACTGTCTCAAAATGTTCTACAACATTGAGATATCCTTTTCTGGATTTATCCAGTACAAAATAGTACCATCTGCAAATAAAGCCAACTTTACTTGACTACCACACCAATTACATCCTGGAAATTCTGAGTACCTTAATTTCTTTGCCAGTGGCTCTAAATATATACCAAACAACAAAGAGGCACGAAAACACCCATGCCTGGTTCATCCTTCCCAGCACAATGTATCATAGAGGAACCTTTCCACATTAATTGTTTTGCTTCATATCCCTCATATATCCTCTTAATTAACCTTATTATTGCATCAGGGAATGCAAATACTTCCATTGACCTACTTATAAAATCCCAGTTTACTCTGTCAAATGCTCACTCTGCACCAACAACAGTAGCATTTTCTTACATTCTGCTTCCCTCTGGATCATCACTGTTCTATTATTATTGTCAAATGTTTGCCTCCCCTACACAAAACCATATTGTCCCATATCTATAAATTTTGGCAACACCTTTGCTGTTCTTTTAGCTATTACAGACATAAACACTTTATAATCATGGTATAAAATTAAAAATGGCCTATATGAAGTAGGGCCTGATGGGTCTTTACCATCTTTAGGTATTATTTACAGACAGCACAACTTTCTTCCAGGATGTTGGTGCTTCCCCTCATTTTAAAATACTGCTGAATAAAATCTTCCAGAAGTTTATCACATTCTTTTCTCCCAGATTCCAAACTTCTACAGGAATATGATCTAGTCCTGAAGACCTTCCTGAAGACTGATTATGCGTCACCATTTTTATATATTTTCTCCTATCTTAACTGTTAATTGTTGAGCCTTCTTAACCATATTCTTTCTCTTTTATTTCAACCCTATTTTTAAACTCCATTTTCATTTTATCTCGCTCACTAACTATAACTTCTGAATAAATTTCTGTCTTCTCTAATAACTCTTAACTTCAACTACCCATTCCTTAAATTTTACTGTTTTTAACAGGTAGGTGGGAAAGCGCCAGTGTCTCATTTTTACTTCATTACCCTGTAGCGTCTTCTGCGTGGAGACATGCATGAATGGGCGTACCTTCATTGAAGGTTGTGCGTCAGGGCTGGCAACTCAGTACTTAAAAATCAACTGCCAATCATTAGCAAACCGGAGTTCTGCTGTGGCGACCACTAACCGGGAAAAGCCGAAAGACACAACAACCCTGCATTTATATCTTATTTTTTATTGGTGTATGGTCTGAAATAGTTCTTAGATATTTGTCAAAGCTTTCAATTAAATGCACACGTTCCTGAAATATAATTTCTATCAAGTCTAGCCCAGTTATTGTACTTTAGGGAATAATATGTAAATTCTGTCAGAGTTCCTACTACTGAATTCACATCTTCCATACCAAATATATTCAGAAATTACTTCAGAAATCTACTTTCTTTTGTTATATTTTTCCTTCTAAGTCTCTCAGATACATTCTTCCAGTCAAGTTCCAGTCCCCATCTACAAGCAATATTCCCTGTTAAAAGCTGATTATTTCTCCTAAAATGTTCCTAAGCTTCATAACAGCAATTTTAGGTCGAATACAAATACATACCAGAGTAGTCTTCCTCCCCTGCCAATAGCCCCTTATTACCAGAAATCTACCATTATTATACTTTTACCTCTTCTATCATTATTGGAGCTTGTCTAGCAATTAGTATAATTACTCCCCTTTTCCCTGATATTCTGCTGAATATCCATAGGTTATAGATTCATAGGTTAGTACTAAGCTAACTGCCCTTGTGAGACATTTTGAGCCTAGCCAATTATCCCTTGTGAGACTCAAACCATGCACCTTGTGTTTGTAAGGCAAATACCTTAACCATTAAGCCACCCTCCCAACCCTATTATGAATCCATTATGAAATCCTTTCTTTATCAACTTCACAAGCTCATTTATTTCCAAACATGTCTCCCCCAAAATTGATATTTCCAGTCAACATTTATTAATGTAATTCAATACTTTTTCATTTCTGTCTATATCTGCAAGGCTATCCCAAGAAAATATGGATAGTATAGCCATTATGGTGAGAAGCTATTGTTCTTACCTATTATACATGACAGTTTTTTTAATGTACATTTCCAATTGTGTTACATGCACACAAAATATTTGGCAGGCTGATTTTTTTATACAGTTGTTTATTGTCATCTCCATTTGAACCTATATCACATTTTTCACAATTTTTTGTTTTAATAAAAAATCTCAAACAAAAAAAAGCTAAACACATTTTCAGAACAACCCCATAACCTATTAACTTAGAACAAACACACACAACTATGTACATCTCCAAAAATTGAAGTTTAACCCTCCAAACAGGAACAATTGCCCCAAATCAACAGCTGCACCCACAGGCATTACCTAACCTAAAATTACAATTACTCATTCTAAATGATATATTACAACCTGGGCTCCTAATTACACTGATTAGTGTCTTCTCTTTTCTTATCCTCATTCCCCTCATAAGATGTGAAAAATAGCTTGTATGCTTTCAGAAAACGTTAATGTTTAACCCTAAGAAAAAAATGCACTGGCTATCTTTAAATAAAACTAAATTACAAACCATTTTAATAAATGTATCACAGTATTACAGCCGCTAGGGAAGCTGCTATCTCTTTTTCACTCCAGTACTGTCAAACTTTATTTACCATTGAACTGCTTACCCTTGTTCATTTAAATTTTGCATTTCTCTGAGCACAAAATGCAAAGAACTCTCAAGATAAAACTGCTTGCATCCACAGAAACATAGCAATAAATATTTGCCAAATTCAGTCAAATCAGAATGTGCAACTGCTTTCAGCTGTAGACTTCTTGACTCCTACTGAGCATTTGCTAATGGAGAAAAACAAGCTAATATCATTGCATATCCAACAAACTTCTCATAGCTTTTATAATTTATTCTTATTTTTCAAGCCTACTTGCTTAAAAAATACTTGTTTATAAATTAAGCAAAGACCATTAATACAGTCATTTATCTTTGCAAAAATAACAGAACACCTCTCAAATCTATATATAATATAACCAGTGCACTTTTTCACCCCACCCCTGCAACCCAATATCACAGCATATTAACTTAAACTTGCTTTTGTCCAGCCTTTCTTCTCTCAATACATTATAAAGCCTATAGTTCTACCAACTAAAAATCCACTTACTTAATATCTTTATCACATACAATCACTGAGAAGTCTCTTTCACCCTCACATTTAAAATAACCCTAACTACATACTACACAAAACTGCTTTACTATATAAATAGAAGTTATGTTCTTACCATAACGTTCCATCTGTGTTGTCGATCTTCATTCATTCTTGACTGATGGGTTTGGTTCCGTCCTCTGGGAATTGACTCAGCCATTATACATAGTTTGAGCCAGCCAAAAACTCTCAAGTTCAGGATCTACCCACAATGCCTCTCTTCCCATTACCTCAGATTGAGTTTGACTAGTAGCTAAGAAAATACAGAAGCCCTGTCTAAGGTATACCCTTATAATATTCCAGGACTAGGTCGGAACCTCCAAGGGTCTTTTAGGGGGGCAGGAGGGTGGGATGTGAAGAATGAATGAAGATCAACAACATAGATGGAACGTTATGGTAAGAATATAACCTCTTTATCCGGTGTTGTCAATCTTCATTCATTCTTTACTGATGGGACAGAGTCCCCAGCTACTTTAGATCCTGGGTGACCCTAAGGAAGGATATTTCTGAGCACCATAGAGACAAAGGATGCTCTTCCCCTGGAGACCATGCCTAATTTGTAATGAGTGATAAAAGTAAGTGGAGTAGCCCGAGTTGCAGCTGCACATATGCCTTCCATAGAAGCCCTGGAATGGAAGACCGCTGAAGTGGAAACAGATCTTGTAGAATGAGCTCTAACTATTAGACAGCTTAAGTTTATCTTGGTTGTATATAAAGGTAATGCAGTCTCTTAACCATTTTGACAAGGTGAGCTTTGATAAAGGTTTGCCCAATCTGGGTCCTGAAAATGATAGAAATAGTTGGTCTGATTTTCTAGAAGATTTCGTTCTGTCCAAGTAAAAACAAGATTGTCTGTGGATGTCCAACAAGTGTAAACAGTACTCTCCTTTATTTGTAAAATTTGGGAAGAAAACTAGTAAGTCCATGGACTGGTTGATACTAGGCTCTGATACCACTTTGGGAAGGAAGGTGGGATTGGTTCTGAGTGATACTCTTTCTTTGTGAAAATGATATAGGGATGATTCACACAAAGCCTGTAACTCTACAATTCTCCTAGCAGATGTGATAGCTACTAGGAAGAGGGTCTTCCAAGATAAGAACTTGAGGTCACAAGTAGCTGCTAGCTCAAAGGGTTATTGAACTAGAAACTGTAAGACTAAGGTCAAACCCCATGGCGCTAGAGGGTCTCTGAAAGGGGGTTTTAAATACACAGCGCCCTTAAGGAAATTTTTGCATAGATGATGAGACATCAAGGAACGGTCATCAAACTCGTTATGAAAATCTGAAATGGCAGCCAAATGAATCTTAATTGTAGAGGCCCTCATTTCAAATAAGGTAGCTAAATATTCCAGGACCTTATCATATAATGTCTAGAAAGGGTCTATGCAGTTTGTACACTCCCAAATTGAAAATCTTTTCCATTTGCCTAGATAAAGCTTCTTGGTGGATGGTTTCTGGGAAGCCAGAAGTATCTTTTGCACTGGACAGAACAAGTCATTCTGCCTGGCAATTTCTGGAATTGGAGAAACCAAGCCGTCAGCTTGAGATTTTGAAGATTGGGATGTACCAGACCCTGAGGGTGACAAAGTAGGTTCAGAGCTGGGCCCAGAGTCCACAGGCAGTGAACCCCAGATGATGCCAAAGAAAGGGGAATCAGACTTGATGGGGCCAGTAAGGTGCAATGAGAATCACTTTGCTTCTCAACCACTGGGCTTTCCTCAGAAACTGGGAGATCAGTAGAATTGGGAGAAAGTCATACAGGAGTCCAGAAGCCAATTGAGAAGAAGTGCGTCTTGTTGGGACTCTCCAAGAGGAGGGAGTAGGACAAAGTAGCTGCTACATTTGTGGTTTATGGGAAAAGTGAACAGGATGCAGCACGGCTGACCCTGTTGACAAAAGATCTTCATCACTACATTGGGATTGACTGAGAGACCACTTGTGAGGCAGGAGGATACATCAGCTCAATTTGTCCGCAATCATGTTGGAGTTTCCCGGGATATGCTGCTATTAGAAAGCGGTTGGAAGCAACTGCCTATTGCCAAATCCTTAGAGCTTCCCGACATAGAGGGTAGGACTTTGTTCCCACCTGTTTGTTGATATACCAGACTGTAGACATGTTGTCTGATAGTATTGTAATTACCCCAGAAGGAAAGACAGCAAGGAATGCTTGCAACACTAAAAGCACTGCCCTCAATTCTAGGACGTTGATGTGCAAATTGGCCTCTTGAGGGGACCAAGTGCCTTGAACAGTTTTTCCCAGAAAATGCACCCGCCCACCCTACGGCCTTGGGCTGAGAGGAGGAAAACGGATGATCTCATAGAATCTCCTCTGCCTTCATCCACCACAATAAAATCCTTTTTGCAGAAATTTGCTATTAAGACTGGATGGGACATAGGGTGCGTTAGAAGTGACCATTGTGACGCCAAGAGCCATTGAAGCAGCTTCATGTGATACCTCACTAGGGGAACTAACGTTATTGTTGCTGCCATGGTTCCCAGAGCTTGTAGTACCAGGTGAGCAGGAACTTTGTTTTGGGAAATGATTACTTGAAGTTGCGATCATAAATTTCAACAGTCTGTGGAGAGGAAGGAAGGCTACACAGGATACTGTATTTAACCTTGCTCCGATGAACTCCAGATCATGCGTGGAAGTCAATTGTGACTTTTCTTTGTTGACTGAAATGCCTAGTGTTTCGTCAAGATGTTGAACAAAGTCTACGGCATAAAGCAGTAGATGCCTGGAGGGAGGGATGAGGAGCCAGTCGTCTAGATATGGAAACACCTGAAATCCCTGTAGTCTCAAATGAGCTGCTACAACTGCCATGCATTTGGTGAACAGCCTGCGGGCTGTGTTGAGATCGAAGGGCAGCACTCGAAATTGGTAATGACTGGTCCTAGCCGGAAGTGGAGATATCTGCTGGAACGTCCATTTTTATGTGGTAATACTCATCCTGAAGATCTATAGAGCACATTCAATTGTCTTTCTCTAGAAAGGGAAGGATTGACTGAACCTTGACCATCCGGAATTATGTCTGTTGTACAAATTTGGTCAATAGGCTGCAATCCAAGATTGGTCGCCAGTCCCCTGTCTTTTTTGGCACTAAAAAGTATCTTGAGTAGAATCTGGATCCTATTTGGACTGGTGGGACTACTTGTATGACTCTTTTTTGAAGCAGCTTTTGAATCTCTACTGCTGCTAGATCCCTCTGACTGGGTGGACCATCGGGGATTCACTTTTGGGATTTTGGGAAAAGATTGAAGGGAATATGGTAACCTCTGGTAATTATTTTCTGCCGAGGTTATTGGTGTCCGAGGTTATTGTAAGCCAGGCTGAATGGTGCAGAGAGAATTTTCCCCTGACTGGTTCCACAGGTAAGCAATTGGGCCTCCATTTAGGAGCGCTGATAAGGTTGTCCAGGAAAGGAATCTCTGGAGCCTTGGTTATGCAGACCCCCTCTGCTATGGGGGGCGTTTTCCAGAAGAATTCCCCCCTCTGCCCCGGGAGGAATACTCACTATGTGCATCCCGAGAAGGCCCTTGGGTTTTCTTGAACCACATATTTCCACTCCACTGATTCCTGAAGTAAGGTCGTTGTGGAGCGGAAAAACAAACCCACAGCAGAAAGGGTCTTTCCATCTTTTTCACACCTGGCTAGTGTGTTTCTGACTTTTGGGCTAAATAAGGAAGTACCATCAATGGAAGCACTGATAAAGGAAGACAAAGCGTTCTGCGAAATCAAACAAGCAGATCCAGGCATGACACCTAATGGCAATGCCTGTACCCGCTGCTGTAGATGTCTCTTTGGCTGTATGAGCAATAAGCTGTATGGGCAAATTTGAGATTGACCCCAGGGTGGCATGCTGAGAAGCAACCTTATCTCAAACCATGTCAGATACTGCTCCTGCAAGGGTGTGTGAAAGCTCAGTTATCAGATCCCTTTGGAGTCTAGTAAAGTGTGCCAAAAAGTTCAAAGACTGAATAGTGAAGGTCAATGAAGCAAAAAAAAAAAAACGCTTCCCAAATCTATCCATCGTCCAAGACTCTCGGTTAGGAGGATGGATAGCTGAACTCTCGTTGGCGAGTTCCTTTTTGGTGGCCGCCGCCACCACCATGGCATCCACTTACACCAATGGGGCTGATCTTCTGGGGCTGAAATAATTTTACCTGGTATCCAGAGAATAAGCTCTATGTAGTCAGGAGCCTTCCACGCTCGCTGAACGATCAACTTAACTAGGTCATCAGTGGGCGGGGTCACCAAAGAAACAGAAGGACAGGCACAAAAAGCTTGCAAGAACACAAATTCCTCTGAGGATGGGTTTGAGGGCTTCCAATCACCCCTCTGGGGTGACCATGGGGACCCTTCCCCTTCATTGTAATCTGTGTCTTTTCAGTGAAAGATTCTTCTGGAGAATCCAGGTGTTTCCACTTGGACATCCTCTTACTGGGTGGCTCCTCAAGCGGAGGTTCTGAGGAGAACTCCAAAGAGGGGGGACCCTAAACTGGAGTGTCTTGCAGCTCTTGTGCCCACTATGCAAACGTAGCAGATTGTGACAGCTGTGAACCAGAGGAGACAAAAATATGGTACTCCAACAGGGACAGAACCAGCTGGGAGCCTGATTGAGGCCAAAGCTCTCTTCATAATCTGGAAGGCAGGCCCACCCAAAGAGGGATGGGAGCCCGGAACCAAGAAAGACAACCTCAGAACTGGGGTCCCACCCCAGTCCAATAAGCTGCCACCCACAGTAGAAGCAGAGAGTGGGCTCAAAACTGCCATGCCCCCACGAGCTGTACACAGAACTGTGGAAACAACTAGAACCAGTCCAAGGATCTTGGAACAGACAGCTAAACCATGGTCCCGGGTGTGTGACAGATCCAAAGGAGCCGAAGACCACAGAGTTGACTCCGGCAATGAGGTGAGATCCATCGTCGGCAAAGAGGTAGCTGGCACCAGGAGCGTCGAAGTGGGAAGCTCCAAGCCCCAAAAGTAGGCTGAACGAAGATAAACTGGTAGGGTCCTTGGAGAATAAGCCTCAGCTCCAGGTGGGAGAGAGGTTTGTGATGGTGCAGCGAGGCCTCTGGCTACCAAAAGCTGATTCACTAATCTGACTATGTCCAATTCTGAGAGACTCCTGGAGGAACAGATTGACATTCCTGAAGGGGACTCAGGCCTATCCAGAAAAGGGCTTGATTGTTGACCCAAAAAGGGGTCTACTGAAGGGGAATATCTAAGTCCTGGAAACAACTGGCACCACAGACTGTTGTATGGAAGGGTCATGTGGAACTGAAAGAGAGAATAGTGGTGGGTGAACAGAAACTATAGTCAGTGCCGAAGAGGTCATCAGCACCGAAGCAATGGTCAGTGCCGAATAGGTTTGAGTCTGAGTCAGTTCAATGACTGACAGCACCAATGTGGATTTAGCCATTTTTGGTGCCAGAGGTGACGATACTGCCACTTTGGGTATTTGGCTTTCGTTTCTGAAGAAACCGTCAGAACCTGCGTTTTTTTGGAACTTTGCTTCATGTGCTGTAGGGGTGGTTGGTACAGAGTGGCTTCTTTTCTTCATATCAGGTTTAGGAGATTTTGAAGTCTCTGCCTAAGACAGGGCTTCAGTAAAAGGACATTTCAATAAGCCTTTCAAGATAAGCTTATTGCGCCTCTCTGCTAAAGTACAGGCATTAAAGCCCTGACAAATAGTAGAAGCTATGTCCAAGTGAGGAGTACCCAAACAGATGCAAGAAAGATGCCTGTCGGAATTGGGTATCTTTCTGCCACAGTCCTGACACTGCTTGAATCCAGATGTCCCCTTTTGCTTCTCTGCCATATACAAAAAAATGTTAGGTCACAGATATACACACACACACACACACACACACACACACACACACACACACACACACACGCACACGCACACACACATACTCACACACAAAAGACAGGAAGGAAAGGAAAGGAATATATTTTTTTTTACAGATGTATCAACAATGGTATAGAGAAAATACCCAAATGGGTAGAGGGAGAAAAGAGGAAAGAGGATACCAACAATGGTATGCAAGACTACCAACGGTAATAAAAGGAGGGAGGAGGCATGTTACCAACGATGGGGATAAGAGTTACCAAAAGGTAAAATGGGGGTGGGTAGAAATAGTCAGAAAAACAGTCACTCACTCAATAACAAGGTCACAAAACTATCCAGTAAAAGTTTTAACCAAATATTTTTAGAAATGACAAGAAAAGAAGATATCTAAAACACTTAGCTGAGAGCATCAGTTGACACATCCAGTTTTCTATGCTGCAAATGAGATCTGAGGTAATGGGAAGAGTGCCATTCTGGGTAGAGTCTTAGCTCAAGAGTTTTTGGCTGGCGCGAGCTATGTATAATGGCCAAGTCAGTTCCGAGAGGTCGGAACCAAACCCATCAGTCAAGAATGAATGAAGATTGACAACATTAGATCATGCAGTTTATATCATGAAATGTTTTATATAAATACAAGTAAGAACACAAATTGTTTTACTTACAGTTACTCTTTTTTCTTTCATTGTCAGTCTAATCATTAATGACAAAGTGCAATGCATGCTTTATAGTCCACCCACAAGTTTAACAAGTCAAAAAAAGTCCAATCTTTCTCAGCCACTTTTTCTTGGAAAGCCTTATTTCACAAATATGATTGCTGTTTTATAATCTCACATTTGTTCACTAACTTCAGTGTAGCTCTTCTTTTTCTTCCTGTTCATCTCCTCCTCCCAACACCAGAGTCTGGTTCAATTCCAAGGTACTCCTGATTCTTACAGCCAACATCTGTGATTATTTCTCTCTCTCTCTCTCTCTCAAGAATCTTCCTTTGGAACATAGAAAAGGGTTCACTGGCAAAGTTTCTCTAGGAGCTTTACTGTAAGAAGAATGAGAAGCAGAGCCCTCTTCTGTTTGTTGGCTCACTTTTTATTGGACAGACTTTTCCATTTCCTCCTGAGCCTGTTCTGCATCACAAAATGTCTTTGATCCTCTAGAAAAAAAATACACTGAAGACACCTGGATACAGCAGCTTGAATCTTATACCTGCCTCTCGATATTCCCTGATTACTGGGATACATTTTCTTCTCTTCTGCCTGGTGTACAGTGAATAATCATTTTTTCACAAATGGTAGTGTGCAGTCCAATATCTTGAGGTACTGACTTGGAAGAGTCTCAATATGTTAGGAACAGGTACTGAGATTATATAACATTCTCTGCTGTTGAGTCTCTCTACCTATTCTAAACATATCTTCTGTCTCCAGTTTTTAATACTTTTCCGTTCTGCTACCATTTTGTCAGGATCAACTCTTTCTGCTGGTATGATTGCATCTCTACTAATACAGGTCTGGGATGCTTTCTCTTGGTCATGTTTGGGGCATACACATGATGTACTCTTTCAATTAACAAATCCTGCTGAGGAATACCAGTTCAGTTGCCCATTTGTGCTTTCATAAAATTAATACAGTATATTCCTACCATTTTTTGAAACTGAGTTACTATCTTATGACCTTTAATATTCCTTTATCAAGGTTCATTTATCAGCCATTTCAACATGTCTGCCCATGTATCCTCTTTCAATGCAGTTTCATGTCAAAATATTTTTGAAAGGGGTTTTGCATAACAGTCCTCCAAGAAAACTGATGGTTCCTCTTTGGAATCTTCATTTTGTGTTAGCAGAATAATCTTTCCATTTGAACCAGCTAACTCGGCTGACACAAGGTTCTTAACATGGAAAACACTTTTATTGAATGCTCTGACCTCTGCAAGATGGGTGTCTTAGTTGCAAGCTCTACTGGTAAATCAACCCTATCTCATTGTCCACAGGAACAAGATGTCCTTGAAAACTAATCCTTTTATGCCTAAAGTGGAATATGAATTTACTTTATGCCAAATTATCCATCTCATCATTTTCTTTCCTAATCCTAAAAATGAGTGGGAAGGGTACTCCATACCTTAAATGTTCACAGATAACTCAGATACTATCTTGACAAAACTAAAATTTTCAGATCTTTGGATCAATTGCTCATTTACTGTGAAAGTAAGAAGAACAATCTGTGTCAAAGAAGACTATTTGTAAATGGTTGCATATGGCTATTACCTTTTGTTATACTCACACAACAAAACTACCCCAGGCAGAGTCATGGTCCACTCTAACCAAGGCCTTGGCTTCATCTATGGCTTTTTGCAAAGGGCTGTAATCTAGAAGTATTCTAGAAGCAGCAACATGGTCATCTGTACATACTTTTACAAAGCACTATAAGCTTGAATCCTTCTCTAGATCAGGCTTTGCTAGGGCTATTCTCCAGGGGCTCCTGGACTGCTCTTCTTTTACCTCCCATATGTAGTAAGTTAGGGTTATCTGGACTGTCTACCCATATAGGTAAGGCTACTGCAGCAGGGATCTATATGATGAACAGAATACAGTTGAGTAAGTAAACAGTAGATACTCGAATGATCACTGCTGCTACTGTCCGTCCCTCCCATCACAGCCCTTGTTTTTGGTGTGTTGTTTATGTTATGTTGTGAATCCTTATTTTTTGTTGTTCCTAGCACTTTCCTTTCAGGGCTTAGCTTCCCTCTCTCTCTGCTGGCATGAAACTGCTACAGGGCTTGGCACCCAACTCTGTCTTTTTAGTCAGCTTAGCTCGAGCTGACTGATGGTTGGGGACATGGAAGATGTCCTGAAGCTTTGGAAGTTGGCCAATTATTGTATCCTTGGCAAGATATAACTTATAGCTAAAGCTAAGACTACTACAGCAGTGATCATTCAGACATCTACCATTATAGTAAGTTTACTTACACAGCTGTACTTTCTGCCATTAGCCAGTTGGTGGCATTTTTAAGAAGTGATTGTTTATTTTTTAGCATCTTATGGTGGGAAGACTTTGATCAGGTTGTGCAACAGCAGAGAGGTCACGCTGAAGTTTACTAGTATTGCAGCAACCAAATATTTTTGTTTGAACTAAGTTTGTATCATGCCAAGACATTCTTGTGTAGCCTTTTAAAATACTAATCATAGGCTGTATCAGATAGTACAAGAGCAATGACAGTGGGGCGGGCATCAACTCAGTTGAGTGGAGAAGCATGGCATGGCCCCCCTCCTGTGCTTAAGCATAGAGCAATCAATGGAAATCAGAACATGCAAAATAAAGAGGTCTCACCTCCTCACTGCCACCTATTCTCCAGCGAGAGTTTACCACTTAGACAGCCCTTTAATTTAAGTCAACCCCAGTTTAGCTGACCCCACCAGTGCTGAAGGGAGGTGCAACCCTGTAACTGAAACTGTTACTCATACTGCTGGTAATAAAAGGACAAGGGCTGAAAATCAGTTGGCATCCTCACAGCACAGTGGTAATTTAACACAGTGTGCATGAAACTACTTAACTATTCCATGTGCTACAACAGCTAAGCTACAGACTGTACCCAAATATCCTAAATACATGGGAAGCTAAGCACTGGAAAACTACATAAATCAGGAATAAACCAGGACTAGTACAATTTATGATATTTCATGGGTCATAACAAATGGCAGAGCAATAGGCCAGTCATTTAGATTTTTGTTTTTTCACTGGTATATCTTATTTCTCCTTCCTAAATGAAACAAGTTGCTGCCCAGTTTTTCTGATTTATGTAGCATCTAAGTTGTCTGTGCACTTCTTAACGAGTGTAACTGTCATTCCCTGTCATTTTGGTAGTTTGCATAAAAAAAACTGGCAGTTAGAATGTTCAAGGGTTACTGCTGA
Organism: Protopterus annectens; assembly: GCF_019279795.1. Taxonomy (NCBI): domain Eukaryota; kingdom Metazoa; phylum Chordata; order Ceratodontiformes; family Protopteridae; genus Protopterus; species Protopterus annectens. Next base: position 425,726,882 of record NC_056743.1, on the reverse strand, counting down.
AACAACTGTGGTAAGGACAATAAGACTCGTTCATTATGAAAATAAAAAATAAGGATATTTACACATGATAGCTTGTAACTCTTGGAAAATTATCCTGTCATTTGAAACAGATATTAGAAAAAAATGCCTTCCTGGGAAAGCTTTTTAACTCTGCAAGCTCCAACTGGTTCAACAGAAGATGAAGTCATTTTTTTCTAATACAAATTTCAAATATTCAGATGCTGTTGAGGAAAAATATAACTGTTGTAAAAACTTGAATGTATAACTCCTTTAAGGAAAGCCTCTACAGTTGAACATGCTGGAAAGTGTTGAAAAGTTGGTAAACAAATAGATATTACTGGCACACAAATGTTGATGAAGACACCGGGCTGGAATCATATAAACAATCCAGTAATCATTAAATGGGACAATCTGAAGGCTATAGAACTTGTAAGATAATTCAAACTACTTGCATCCAAAGTGGGAAGCTTCACTATTCCCTTGCAGAAGGATAATGATATCTAGGATGCAGAATCCTACACCAAGGCACTCTATATGCATCTTCAGGATTGCATGGTCCGTGCTATCCCAAATAAAACCAAGACTCCTTCCTCAAGCAAGAAGAAACCAGTCTGGTGGACCCCGGCCATAAGCAAACTTTACAATAAAAGGAGGAGACTTATACAAAAAAAGGCCAAATCTCACGTAGAAAAATCATCCCTGATCAGCATTAGTAAGAAATTGAGGGCCCTCATCAAGTCAACTAAAGCTAATTTTGAAAAGAAAGTTGCCTCTCCACAGGATATGTGCCCATAGAATGGTGCACACAAGGGTGGGGCCACAACTGACCCTGGGAACTACCGACCAATAAGCCTGACCAGTCTGATCTGTAAAGCTATGGAGCGAATCATTATGGAACTCATAAATGGAGAGATTGGGAACCTCCAGTCACTGGACCCCAGATGAACCTGGTGGATTTCTTTGAGACAGTTACTCAGGCTATAGATAAGGGAAAGGAGGTACACATGGCTTACCTTGACCTTGCTAAAGCATTTGACACCATTCCCCATTCAGGTATTATTGATAAGCTCACCAGCCTGGGCATAAACCCCAAGATGGATTGGCTCTCAGACAGATCCCATAAGGATCTATGTCGAATCCAGACCAGTAGTGGTGTGCCTCAGGGCTCTGTACTGGGGCCCCTTCTGTTTGGCATATACTTCTCAGAAATACAGGCAAGGATGACTGCAAACTGGGTGCTATAATAGACTCTCCGGCCAACATGGAGATCCTCCAGAAGGGCCTAAATGAGACTGATGCATGGTGTCAAAGTCATGGTCTCAAGCTAAATGCAAAAATTGGAAAAAACAGAGTTCACAACATAGGAGATAATCCTGAAATCTGAAGAAGAAATAAGGGATCTAGGGACCCAAGTAGATAGTCAGCTTTCCTTTGATAACCATGTTGCCAAAGTGGTTAGAAAATCCTTCTATGTGACCCATCTGATCAATCAAGATCTAAGGATGTAATGGTGCCTCTACTCTTCCCTCATCAGACCCATTACTGAGTACAATGCACCAATTGGAATGTACCTGGCTAGACATCTCCAGCAGCTGGAGAGACCACAGAGGTACCTAACCAAGATGATTACTGGCCTCAAACAGTTGCCCTATGCAGCACGATTGAAAAGCTAAGACTGTTCTCTGTTGCAAACCAAATCTACCCAGGGATATAAACCTCAACACAACAATGAATAGAACATGCTGGAGGGATATAGATCCCTTAGAGAGACTTCCTTACTATGGAACAGGGCCCCGATCTACATAAGACAGAGCCCCTCACTATCACTCTTCAAGAGGAACCTTGATGAGTGGATGGGTAACAGAAAGTTCACACAGTACAAGGGTCTAGGGAACTACTATATGAACCTATGAAGCAAATATTTTTCACTTCTAAATGTTAGAATTAGATGCATTATATTTTTTCGTTGCTCTGTTTTTCTTCTTAAATGTTACACATCCAGTCACTGTTTAGAATCAAAACTCTGCCCTCCCCTGTCTGACAGGTTCACGTTTTGATATCAGGATACAAAAACCTTGCCCTTTTCTTAGGGATTTGTACAGGATCAGACAGAACATACCAGTGATGCCATGCCCAAGAAAGAACAATACTGGAATTAGATTGGTTCTGTCCTGCTTTGTTTTGAGGATTAGTTTCTGGACTGCAGGAAAGGAAGCAAAGGTCTACATTATGCTCTAGGGCCATATGAAGGAGACAGCATCTATCTTCCACACTGTGCTGCAAGGAATGACAGAACACAGTATTTGTGGTAAACCTCAGGAAATGTATAATTTCAGTCCTGCTCCCACTCAAGAAACAATGTTATTTTCCTGCTCACGATATACAAAATATTCAAAAGACCTGGAACATGGACTTCAAAAAGATGTAGGCTGAACTTTTAAACTGCCTCTCAGATTTTTATTGTGTATTTACATAGCTGGAAATGTATAGTGCCTCCATGTTGGTTTACTTATCATATTACTGTATCACTGTCTGCCTGTGTTTGCAAATGTCTTACTATCTAAACTGAAAGTTGTCTTGAAAAGCTCTGGGATGTTGTGAACTGTTTTTCAGCTGTTTTAAATGTTGTTGAAAGTGGGCTTTCTGAGTATAAACGAATGAGTCTGGTGTAAAACACTGGCTCAGTTTTGCTGTGTATGCCCACCACATGAATAACAGAGCATCCCTAGCTGAGGATAACCATAAGACATTATTTAGCTACATCAGAAATCTAAAATGGAAGGCACAGCTTTGTGTCAAACTAGTTCATAGGTAGGTACTAGGCTATTGGCCCAAGGGCCTAAGTAAGCCTAGCCAACAAGGTTCCCTGGCTTACACCACCTGAGAAAGTTATTTTCCTGTGCCCCTGTCGAGCAGAGCCACTGAAGTGATCTCCAGGGTGTATTTCCTATTTCCCATCCACTCATCAAGATTTTTCTTGAAGAGTGCTAATGAGGAACTTTGCTTGACATAGGTGGGTAGCTTGTTCCAGAGTATGGGAAGTCTCTGGGACAGGAATCTATCCCTCCAGCATGTACTGTTTATTGTGGTGACAATGGTTAGGTCCGTGTAGCTCGAAGGGATTAGGATTTCTTTAGGTGCAACATGTCCAATAGCTCTGGGTTTGACATAGCTGTATATGTTAGGCAGACATCACCTTGGAGTAGGCGATATGCTACGGAGTAAAGCTGGATTTTTTTGAGATGGTCAGTGTAGAACATCAGTTTGAGGCCAGTAATCCTCTTTGTGAGGTACTTCTGTGGCCTTTCCAGCTGCTGCAGATGTCTTGTGAGGTACATTCCAAAAGGGGCATTGTACTCTATAATGGGTCTAATGAGTGTCAAGTAGAGGGCAACAATGACCTCTTTTTTCTGGATGAGAACCCCTTTATGATGAGGTGTGTCACATAGAAGGATTTCCTGACTACTGTGGCAATGTGATTATCAAAGGAGAGACTACTGTCCACCTGGGTCCCAAGGTCTCTTATCACACATTTGGCATTAAGTAGACTGCCAGGACAGAGTTTTTACCAAAGGGAATGACAATGCACTTTTTGGCATTGAGCTTGAGGCCATGACTCTGACACCAGGCATCTGTCTCAGTGAGGCCCTTCTGTAGGATGTCCACATCATTTGGGGACTCAACTATGGCTCCTAGTTTGCAGTCATCTGCGAACTTCGTTAGCCAAAGGCCTTCTGTGTTAGCCTGAAGAAGAAATAGATATCAAACAGAAGAGGTCCCAAGACGGAAACTTGTGGTACTCCACTTGTCACTAGTTTGAAGTCACATTTGGAGTCTGCAACTTTTACAGTCTGGGCTCTGTCAGTGAGCCAATTGGCAATCCATCTTGTGACATAGGGATTGATACATAGTTTAGTGAGTTTATCTATAATTCCAGAATGGGGGATGGTGTTGAAAGCCTTGGCGAGGTCATGATAGGCTGTGTGAACCACCTTACCCTCATCTACAGCTTTGATGACTGCCTCAAAGAAGTCGATCAGATTCAGGAGGCATGATCTGCCTTTCACAAACCCGAACTGGGTGGGGTCCAGAGTTTGGAGATTACCAATGTCTTTGTTTATGAGTTCCATGATGATACGTTCCATGACCTTACAGACCAAGCTCGTCAGGCTAATAGGGCGATAGTTCCCAGAATCAGTGGTGGCTCCCCCTTTGTGGAGTGGGATAACTGTTGTTGTGCGCCATTCAGTGGGCACAAACCTGATGTGAGGCTATGAATGAACATGCTGCTTAGGTGGGGAGCCAGTTCATTCTGAAGTTTGTGTAAAATGCAGCCTAGGATGTTGTCCGGTCCCATGGATGCTGTGTTTTTGGCTTTAGAGAGTGCAGCTTTTACCTGCACAGTTGTCATTACAGGGACTGTGCATTCTTCCTGTATATATATGGGCCCTTTAAGGGGTGAAAAGGGGCTAAAGTTAGCACTGAAACTATCTGCCAGGATGTTGGCAATATCAGTTGGTTCTGTAATTTTCGTGCCGCTGTGCTGTAACTCAGAGCAGATCTGGGTGTTGCCATTGAGATTCCTGACATAGCAATAGAATGCTTTGTGGATGTCCTTTGAATCAGTGGCAATTTTGTTTTTGTAGCTAATTTTGGAGGATCTTTTAAGGGATCTTAGCTTCTCACTGAGGCTGACCAGGGAGCTCCTCCACTCATGGGATTTTACTCTCTTTTGCAACAGTTTCTTTCTTATGTTGTAGAGTTTGTTTATGGCAGGGGACCAACAGACTGACTTCCTTTTTTTGCAGGATAGCATCTTGGTTCTGTTTGGGATAGCATGATCCAGGCACTAGTGTAAGTGCTTATAGAGTGCATTTGTGTAGGATTCAGCAGTCGTAACTGTATTGTCCATCTGCATGGGTGTCATGAAGTTCACCATTTCTGTCTTAAGAAGCATGAAGTTGGTTTTGGAGAAATTCTTTACTGTTGTTTCCTTAATGGGAGGTGGGGGTGGGATGTGGATATCTAGGGTGATTAGCTTATGGTCAGATTTGACCAAAGAGGAGTTGACTTCATGTGTGGAACACCGGTCACTCATGTTGGTAATGACTAGGTCTAGGATATTGTTGTCCCTGGTGGGGGTGAGGATAAGTTGATCCAGAGCATTGGAATTTATGAATTCTAGAAAGCGTCGAGCAAAGGAGTTGGTACATGAGTACTTTTCCCAGTTAATGGTGGGGTAGTTGAAATCACCCATAGTAGGGGATGGTATGACTCATACTGACCCCGAGGATATTACCAACCTGCTAGCAGACAGATCTGGCGTAAACCTTACCCCCCTGTCCCCACCAGACATACCCTAAAGCATACCAGGCACCAGTCCTCTACCTAGTATCCCCAAACAGCAGGGGATAACCACACTCTCCATGGCCAAAAGCACAGCATCTATAGGACCAAATAACATCCCAGACTGCCTACTAAGTGGTCTAAAACAGGACCTAGCGGAACCACTTGGCACTCTATGAACTACAGTCTAAGTACTGGCTTTGTCCCAGCAGAGTAGAATACAGCAACAGTACTTCCCTTGCACAAAGGGGGTCCATTAACCGACCCTGGGAACTATAGAACCAGAAGCCTAATCAGTCTTATCTGCAAGGCCATGGAGAGAATCATCACGGACCTCATCAACAAAGACATGGGTGACCTTCAAACTCTTGACCTGACCCAATCTGGCTTCGTTAAGGATAGATCATGCTTATTAAACTTGGTGGACTTCTTCGAGAATGTCATCAAAGTCCTAGATGAAGGCAAAACAGTACATACAGCCTATCTTGACTTAGCCAAGGCTTTTGACACAATCCCATACTCAGGCATCATTGAGAAACTTACCCAGCTGGGAATTAGCCCATATGTCACTAGATGGGCAGTCAACTGGCTCACCGACAGAACACATACAGTCAAAGTTTGGGATTCCACCTTTACCAGCAGACCGGTTAGCAGTGGTGTACCACAAGGATCTGTACTGGGCCCCCTACTGTTTGGAATCTATTTCTCAGAAGTCCAGGTGAAAACAGATGGCCTATGGCTTATCAAGTTAGCCAATGACTGCAAACTGGGTGCAATCATTGAGGCCCTGAATGATGCTGACATACTACAAAAAGAGCTTACATAGACAAATGATTGGTACCAAAGCCATGGACTTAAACTAAATGCAAAAAAATTATCATCCCTTTTGGCAAAGGGAAAGTCCCTTCAAATTACAATATTAACAGCACCCCCTTAGCTCAAACCTGTGGTGACAGATTTGGGAACACAGGTTGATAACAATCTTAACTTCAATCACCATGTGTCCACAGTGGTAAAGAAGGCCTTCTCTGTTGCACATCTCATAAGTACCAGCATCGCATCCAGAGCTAAGGATGTTAGAACTCACATGTATTCACCCCTCATCAGACAGCTAATAGAGTACAATGCTCCCTTCTGTATCTTCCTCACCAGACACTTGCAGCAGCTGTAGAGACCTCAGAGGTTTCTCACCAAGAAAATTCAGGGTGTTCAACACTTGACCTACATGGACAAACTGAAAGCCCTGTTACTGTACTCTGTATCTTAAAGGTTGCTGAGAGGCAACTTGTGCCTGGCCTACATAGCAGTCTCAGACCCTGCTCTAATGGAAATGCTACACATTTGCAAGTCAAATGGGACAAGATTCACTTGCTCTAGGGATCTAAACCTAGTCTGCAACATTAACAGGACTTGTTGGAGAGACAGATATATCTCCCAGAGATTGCCACTCATCTGGAACAAACTCTCAGTTCACATAAGACAGAGCTCCTCACTGACCCGATTTAAGTGCAACTTAAATGACTGGATAGGAGACTGTAAATTTACCTCGGGGGTGTCACCTATGTCCTTCTTGGATAAGGGCAGTCAGTGCTGATCATAGACTCACAATGCAAATACAGATCATACAACTTTGTCAATAAGGGAACAAGGGTATAACAATGCTAGGCTTATAAAGGCCCAAGGGCCAACAGCCTAGTAACTTCCTATGAACCCAAGAACCTATGTACTGAATAGGAAGCATCGTTTTGAGAATATCTTCCACCTGATTCTATAAATTTCTGAGGTGCCACAGAGTTATTTTTTTTCACACGCAGGCTTTCAGGAAGCTTTACATCTGTTTGTAAATCTAGATCCATGCAACCATATCACAGAAGGCAGTTGTCCCACAGTGACAGCTGTCAGAATGTGTTAATGTTAGGCTCTACTGCAAGATCACAACTGTGTGGGATGAATTTCATCCTTAATGGGTGCTTTCCCTTCTCCTTGATGTTGTGCAACTACAGTTACTATATATGTACATAAATAAACCAAAGGGTAAAAAGTTCACACAAACTATTCAGTGAAACCTGCATGAAAAAACCCAGCCAAGCTAGAGTTTTCACTGTGTGACACCTTAAATCTCCTGTTATGGAGGCCCATGGGATATATACAAATGACTCCTTAAGGATATCAAGTGTTTCAGCTACATGGCTTCTGAATGCCCTTGACTTAATTACTAGCATTAGCTGTGGGCATGCATATTTTGGCCTTTTTATTTTTCCCATGAGCCCCTATGTTTCTGAAGTATAGCTAAACTGTCCACTTATGCTATACTGATAAAGTCAATAAAAAGGCTGTAACATGCCTATCAACTGCTAGTGGGGTTTGGCTTTATTGGTCTGAATGTAACCATAAAGACTTAAAAAAGTAAAAATTATGGCCATTCAGAAGCCATGTAGCTGAAACACTTGATGTCCTTAAGGGATTGTTTGCATATATCCCAAGGGCCTCCATTACATGAGGTTTAAGGTATCACAGTCAAAACTCTAGCTTGGCTGTTTTTATTGCAGTTTTTACTGAATCATTTGTCTCTGTGACCTTTAAACCGTTTGGTTTGGATGTTAGCTGGCACCTTAATCTTTACTGGTATCAGATGGGTTTAAATATCCTTGGTTTCCTGAAGTGTAGCCAAGCTATCCACTTATGCTGCTTTGATGAGGATAATAAAAAGACTGATACATGCATATCCGCAATAGGGTTTGACCTTATTAGCCTGAATGTGACTGTGAAGCCTTAAAAAGTAAAAAATTCATGGGCATTCAGAAGCCATGTAGCTGAAACACTTTATGTATTTAAACGGCCACTTACATATATCCCAATAGGCCTCCATTATAGGAGGTTTAAGGTATCACAATGTGAAATTTCTAACTTGGCTGGGTTTTTCTTTTAGTTCACATATACAGGATTACTTAAAATGATCAAAACAGCATCAACAGGGAATTATATTAGCACAAAACACTGGCAAAATCAGAGTTATACTAGGGAAGGGTTTATGCCCTTCCCCACTGCTGTGCAACCTTAGAGTTGGTATATATAATTAGCAGGGGCTGGGCAAGTTACAAGGGGCTTGCCCCCCCTGCAAAAACAGTGGTTTTGAATGTGGCTAGACTTTGTTGATATTTTGTGCTTAGATGTTTTTGAGTTTAAATATTTTTCTGTGGATATGTTTGCTGTCGGTCTTATACCATTTAGATAATTTTAAGTATAGATATATATATATATATATATATATATATATATATATATATATATATATATATATATACACACACACACACACACACACACACACACACACACACACACACACACATGTCTGTGTGTATATATATATATATATATATATATATATATATATATATATATATATATATAGATAGATATATATGGATTCACTTTACATGCTCGAAATGCTAAAATACAGAATTTTAGAATTTCGAGCCTGTAAAGTTGAACGGATGGAAACCGCGAACCCAGAAGTGTCGAATGGATTATGTCAAACCCGAGGTATGGATAGCGCGTTAGGTAAGTGTACTGTTTTTGAGATTTTGGGGAGGGTTTGTGTGTTTGAGTGTGTTGGGGTGTTTGAGGTGTGGGGTAGGGTAGGTGTTGTGCAGTGTGAATGTGTCAGTGTTGGGAGTGCTGGTGTTTGTGTGTATGTGATGTGTATTTGTGCGGGAGGGCTGTGGAATGTGCGATGCTGGGTTGTGTGTGTGTTTTGGAGTATTGTGCGACCTCGGAGTTAGTATATATATATATATATATATATATATATATATATATATATATATATATGTATATGTAGGGGGGTGTGGGGGGTGCAGCCTCCCACATGGGGGGTGCAGGGGGGCTTGCCCCCCTTCATATAGTTAAGGTAGGTGTGTGTATCAGGTGTGTGTATCTGTTTGGTTTTGTGCGTGTGTGTTATGTTTATCATAGGGAAGTGTTGGGAGGTATGTAAGCTGGTGTATGTATGTGTTTTGTTGTGTGTAATGTGCGTTTGATGGGAGTTTGTAAATTTGTGTTTTTTTGTTTCGCGTTTGTGTATGTTTGGCGTTTAGGGGATTTGACTTTATAGTTTCGTGATGCTGAATTTTGATAATTCAGTATTTCGATGCTACAAAGTGAATCCATGTGTGTGTGTGTGTGTGTATATATATATATATATATATATATATATATATATATATATATATATATATACACACACACACACACACACACACACACATACATATATATTTACAGCATTTATTTGTTTATTTGTCATTTGTTAACTGGGTTAGTCCAACTGAGCTGAGGGCCCATTTTCAATGGAGACCCAAGGAGAAAAGCTTCAAAATGTATACAAACTATTACATAAAGATCAGATTATACAGAAATAATAAAAAACACAAATTCAAAAGTATACATAGATTCAATAGTGTACGTATTGACAGCTGAAATAAATTCTAGACAATAACAGGTACCAAAAAATTAAAACTGACTTAAAAAGTGTATACTAGATAATAAAAATTGTATGTGTAGGGAAACTTAGCTAGATTTCAGTAAAGTATAGAAGGAAAAAAACGTATGTAGGTCTAAAGCACACGGTTACATTTTCATGTTGGCATTACAATGTACTGCTTAAATTTGTCTAGATGGGCAACACAGCATGTATAGCATTACCAAAGGAAAAAGGGAATATATTCAACAGAACAACGGAAAATATAGAATGAAGGCGAGAGATGTCATCACAGAGGGAGATGAGGGTATAATCGTCAGCTTATTGTATGAGGGAGGAGTTACTGCAGGATGAGATGAGTGGAGGTTGTTAGAGAAGATGTTGAAATGAAGAGGACCTAGAATGGAACCTTGGGGGACTCCAGTTTGGATAGGTAAAAAAGGGGAGCAGGTAGATTGCCATCTGACAGACTGTAGCCTATTAGTGAGATAGCTGGAGAACCAGAGAATAGCAGAGGTGGACAGGTTGAGATCAGAGAGTTTACTTAGTAGTTTAGTGTGAGAAGCAGTATCAAAAGCTTTTGAGAGGTCTAGGAAAAGCCAAGAAACAAGTAGGTTTTTGTCTCTAGAATCAGCAATAATGTGGGTGAAAGATAAAAGTGCAGTGGAAGTACTGTGGTTTGGCCTAAAGCCATGCTGACTGGGGGTTAGTAGGTTTTTTATGAGTAGCTGATTGTGAATACATTTTTTGAGGATTTTAGAGAGTGGGGGAGAGAATGCTATGGGGCTGAAATTGGTAAGATCTGTGGAGTTACTTCCTTTGTGCAAAGGTATGGTATAGAAAGATTTCCAGATGTCAGGGACAATAGATTTTTGAATCGATCTATTAATGAGTACTGAGATAGGGTAGGCTATAGTCAGCTGCTAGTTTATGAAAGAGTGTAGGTAGATTATTGGTAGAGGGGGAGCATGGTTTTAGTTTAAGCAGATGTGATTTAATATAAGCAGTAGAGACTGTTTTAAAAGAGAAGGGGTGGTATTGGTGGTAGCAGAAGTGGTGGATGGAGGATTTTTAACTTGGTCAGTGTGGATTAGTTTATGGATAGATTCAATGAAGTGAGTATTAAATAGTGTGGCAGTTTCTTGAGGAGTATTGTTAGGGAAAGGGTTGGGGGTGGTAGGTTCTCCAGGGTACAGGATTTTATTAATGGTATACCAGAATTCTTTTGGGTTATGTTGATGGGTGGATTGTGCATCATGATAAAAAAAATCTTATCTTTGTTAATTTGCTTTTTGGTGAGGTTTCTAAGTTCTTTGTATTTTTAGAGCAGCAAAGTGGATTTGGTTTTAAGCCACTGTTTCCAGATGCTATTTTCTTTTTTTCATAAGGGAGTGAGAGTCTTTTGTGAGACAGGAAGCATAGTTAGCTTTTATTCTAGTTTTTCTCAATGGTGCTAGGGAGTTAAGTATATTGAGAAAAGTGTTGTTAAATTCTAAAACAGTGTCGTTGAGGGGGAGGTGTCGGAGGTTGGACCAGTTAACTGAAGACAGTACATATTGTTAAAGGTTTCAGAATCAAAGCAGGAAAGGTTGCGGCAATCTCAGTATAGGTGGGACTTGGGAATTAGAAGAAAATGTCTTTGCACATAGACCGCGGTGTGATCACTCATGGAGTCAGGTAGAGTACTGGGGTTATGGCAAAGTTTTGGATTATGGAGATAAGCATCCAATCCAGTATGGAGATGTTGTTTTGATTCTTACTTAAGTGTTGGGGTGTTGTAAATAGCTGATTAAAACTAGAGAGGTTAATACTGAGATCAGGAGTGTTAGTTGATAGTTTTTTCCAATCAATATTGACATCCACAAGGACAATAGCTTCATAGGGTACATGGAAGGAAATCCATGACAGGACAGGTTCAAGGACTAGTATGTTATTTCCAGGTGGTATATAGATGGCTGCTATAGCAGATTTCTTTTGGGGGTTTAATAGACAATTAAGAATAAGTAGCACAGCTGGATGGAAGTCTGGGAGAGGAATTGTAAAGGGGCATAAGTAAGCCACCCCTCCACCTTTTTTGGAGAGCCTGTCTTGACGGTAGATGTTATAGCTTGGAGGTAAGATTTCAGTGTTAGAGATATGAGGTTTTAGCTTGATAGAGTTAAAACATGTGGAGAGTAATGGGCTACCCAAGAATGCAGGTCAGTAGTTTTGTTCAGTAGACTTTTTACATTTATTGAGTAGATGGTAAGGAGGTGTTTGGTAGTAGAGGGAGAGGGTGGGGTGAGGAAAGTGATGGAGTGTTGGTGAGGCTGGGAGAGGTATGGGGGCCAGGACTGGGGGGGATGTAGTACCCATCTGGTAGAATAGTTTTTGGTATATACACACACACACACACACACACACACACACACACACACACACACACACAAGGGTATCTGTAGAAGAAGTGCAACACATGGGGGTGCACAGGCTTCCCCCTGCAAAGACAATGTTTTAGTGAATACCCACGAACATTCTGTGCGTATTTGCCTCAGATGGTATGTTTGTTAGCTTTTCTTGGTGGATCAGTTTTGCATGATATAACAAGAGGGTACAACACATCGTGAACCCCAAAGCTCTCAGGAATTATTTTTTTTGCACTGATCTCTATTTGCAACAAAGTCTGTCATGATGGTTTGAATTTCTGCTTTTTTTTCCCACATCAAGAAACCTTCATCTATGCTAAACCAATGAGTGGCCTAAAAATGTCAGTAATGATGAAGAGGCCAAAGAAGGCTTTTTGTAATTTATTGTTATCCCTAGATCTTGAAAGAGCAAAACCGCTTCTTCAGTTTGATGAATAAGCAGTTCTGTTGTCTATGACACTATCAAAAAATGTCCACCTACAAGAAAACCATAATATTCCTTTCTTAGGTGTGCAAACATTGAAGTTAAGCATTTGCTAAATACTTTAGACAATGTGGATAATGTGAATAGCAAAGCTGAAAATTGAAAACTGTGTTGCTGTATCTTACATCATATCGTGTGTGAAAACGTTTCACTGGAATTTGAACCCATGTATCTTCCATGTACAGGAATGGTATATAGGAATCCTATTTTATGAAAGGAAATTTGACTTTCAAAGTTAACATCTTTAAGGATTATTTACTCACAACTAGGTTTCAATTCATAGCTCTGGAAATGGCCTCGATGGCTTGCCCTTTTTTGGGCCTAGAAATATTCTAGAATAATACTTTGACTATTTTGATCTAAAAGAACTCTTTGTATTCCATTCTTTGTATTCAAAAGTTGACTGTGTAGTTGAAAAGCTTGTTGTACATGGTGTAAAGACTTTTCTTCCAGCTACCATTACCTCATTCACTGTATCCATCTGCTTGTCACCGTGTTTGTAAGAAATTACTTGGCAAATAAAGATATTTTTTCTAAATCACTTGCCTTGTGCTTCACATTAACTATATACTACTCCTGTGACAGATCCTTTAGCAACTACCTCAGGATAAATTTAAGACATCTTACACTTATACATAGTCACTAGAAGAGGAAGTCATAGACCTTCTAGCATAACCATCCCTTCTACTCATCTTTCCATTTCCCAGAGCTTTCTTTGGTCAAAGAATGAATATAATTTTTACATTTAGCTTCTTCTTCCGTACAGGACATTTATGTCATACATTCAAGCAGATCTTCCAACTGTCTCTGTTTTAGAGGAATATTCCTATTTTCAGGCCTGATTTAGCTCTGCACATAATGTGCCTATTTTTGCAGGTATGTCCTTATTTTCAGGCTTGATTTAACCCTTCAAACAATTTTCTCATTCCCCCTCATCAAACGGGATTTTTGTAGCTGTCTAGTACACATAAAATGACATGACCAAAACACTAGTGGCACCAATAATTTAAAGAAAGAAGACACATCTTACATCTCGCTTTTTCAGAAGCAAAAATAAATGGCTTTGCACGGTACAATTTTGCAGTACAGTTCATTAAAGTCTACAGAGTTTATACTGCCACTTTGAAAATATGCTTTCATGTTTCCATCATTTGTGTCCGTCTGTTTTTAAATGCATTTCTGAGTAGTATCCCACATTTCTACTGGAATTGGGAAGAGTTATGGGAATACATTCAGTATACCAAATGCTTCAAATATCGAAGCATTGAATATCCACCACAGAAGGCTGAAACACGCAACACTGAAACTACGCTGTTACCAGCTTTTTTAATAGTACTGAATAGCCAGCAGTGTGGAGTGCAAGACTGCAGAACAGCAAGGATTGTTTTTCCTCCTTCCCTACTGTAGTGCTTTTTTGGATTTGGTATATATAATTAGCAGAGGATGGGGGGTTTAGGGGGCTTGCCTTCTGCAAAGACAGTGGTTTCAGTGCTTTCTCTGTTGTGTGTTTTGACCTTGTGTTGATGGCGTTCTATGCACTGGTGTTCAGAAGCATTCAATACAATGAATGTATTCAAAGTTATGTGGTATTTGGTATTCAAATTTTATGCTGATTATATTATATGTCCAGATTTGTGACTAGATGTGCATACTTTTCAAGGACCTCTGTACCTGTTTTCAAGGTCTGCAGGTTGAGCGGTATGCTTACAAGCCAGCTCTAACAAATACACTGCACTGAAGGGCTAGTAATTCTGAGAGTGCCACACTACTTTACCCTGACTCTTATTTATAATTTACAGACAGACATACTGAGCATAATTCCCTTCTCTCAGTGCAAAATACTGGTTAGTGGGTGAATTGTTTGCTTTTATTTTTTCAGGAGGTCAGTATTTATCATTTCATTTGGGTTTCTTAACCTGATTTCCTCTGGCTCCTTGTTATGCTGTGGGTATAGCCTAAATAGGCCTGTGCATGACATTTGCAAATGGCATGATTATTTATTTATTACAGTTTTTTAAAATGAGTTAGTCCAACTAAGTGAAGCCCTCTTTAGTTCAGACTGAAAAAGTTCTAGGCTTACTCCAAGTGCAGACAAGTAAAATATTTCAAAGGTAATCATTAGGCTAATGACCCCATGGTACCTTTTTAAGCCTAGTTATGCTTCCTAGTGGTGAGAATCAAGCCCTGTACCTTTGTTTGTAATGGAAACACCTTTACCATCATGCCAACCCCAACAGGCTTGTTTTGTTTCAGTAATCAGCAACTGCAATGCACACAATGTCTGTGTGAAGTCGCAATAACCACAGTACACATAATGTATGTGTAAACTCATATCAACAATGCACACCACATCGGGAGCCAAGCTAATCCGTGAAATACTAGTGACAGACATTTATTTGTGAGATCATTAGTGTGTGACTAATTACTTTTCCATGGAAGGTTCAATTGCTGATAAGTTATTGGGGTTCATATTAGAACGACGAAAACGCATTTTGTCGAATGTGTTTTCGTCAACACATATAGGGTGAACTGGCAAAACAGCGAAGTGGCTGTTCAGCAAATTCTTTGCCTGGGAAAGAAGTCGCTTGACCGCTAAGGTAAGTGCATATGTATGAAAGTGTTTACTGTTTTTTATTTTGTGTTAGATGTATGGTTCAGTTATGTGTGTGTGTTTTTAGCTGTTTACTTTTGTTTTGGGGGGAAGGATTAAGGTTAAGGTAAGTCTGTTTGTGTTTGGAACTGTTTATGTAAATGTGCGAGAGTTACTGACCTTAGGGTTAGGGTGCAGGTTAAGATAAGTGCATATGTTTTAAAATGTTTACTGTTTTTTTGTTAGATGTATGGCTGGGTTACATGAATATGTGTATTTAGTTGTTTACTGGTTTTGGGGGGTATAATTAGAGTTAGGGTATGTGTGTATGTGTTTGGAAGTGTTTAATGTTTTTTTTTTGGGGGGGGGGTTGGAACAGCGATTTCTTTCCCTAGGAAAGAAATCGCTGTTCTGTGGTTTCGACATTTTCAGTGTTCGCTGAATATGTGTCAATGTAACACCGTTCGCTGTTTTCAGCATTCGGTGTTATAATATGAACCCAGATTATTAGGCTAACAGCTCAAGAATCCTCACAAACCTATTAAGTTTTACCCAGATTTTACCCAATTTGTTACCCTAGGGGAAAGATAAGAAGTGTCAGCAAGCAGGGTTTGGACTATTTTCGCAGACTGCCTGTACCCATAAGGTACATGAAAAAATCAATTGAAATTTCCTGACTGGGAATTGAACCTGGGCAGGGGCAGTGAGAGTACTAAATCCTAACCACAAGACCTCCAGGGATCCCTCAGGTTTGGGGGGGGGGTTACCGTATCTCCATAATGGTACAACCTCAAAGTTTACATATATAATTAGCAGCCATGTGGGGTTGCAGGGGACTTGCCCCCCTCCAAAAATGTGCTTTATTTTTTAATTTTTTTTTGTGTTACAAATGCTGTTTGTATTTGGGCATTTTCACTCATATGTGATCAAATTTGTGTGAGGTGGCTACAAATGAGTTAATAACTTGTCAAAGAACCATAATAGCTGGGTGACTCAGGAATGTACACAGTGTCTGTGTGAGATCACAACAGCAACAGTAATGCTTGCACTGTCTGTATGAAGTCACAGCAGCAATTCACATGATAGCTATTTGAAGTCACAACCACAGCAATATACAAAATGTTTATGTGAAGTCATAACATTGATGCACACAGTGTCTGTGTCAGCTCACAGTAACAGCAATGCCTACAATATCTGTGTGAAGAACAACAGCAATACCTAGAAACAACTTAAACTTTATAACCATGACTATCACGCAACTAAATCTAGTCTGTCTTCTCATAATTCTTTACTACACCACAAGTTAGCACTCTAGCAATATCCCTAAACTTAGTAGCACAACACTGCATTATGCACTCTTTTATACAGACATCACACATTATAATAATATCTGCCCAGTTATTCAAGAACTACACAACGGACCAATTCAGGACTAAACACATATGCTCTCATTCCTACTCCAAAAAAACACAATACTTTCTCACACTCCTCACCAAACTCCAACATCTGTATAACCATTTTAACTCCAGGCTCACCATAAGTGGGGATATCCACCCCAACCCAGGCCCAAATCCATCCTGTCCAACTCAAACTGCTCCAACACAAATGTCAGAACATAACATCCCCACTTTCTTCATCCCTGGGCAAATCAACAACAGCAGCAAAACCAACCATCTTTTAATGATAAATATTAATATTAGAAGTATCAAAAATAAAATACCTGAACTCCAGGCCACAATAGCACACTACTCCCCAGACATAGTTGCTTTAACAGAAACCTGGCTAAATAAAAACATAGCTAACTCAGAAGTTCTCTCTACTGGCTACAATATCATTAGACAAGACAGACCACTTCGTAAAGGGGATGGAACTGCCTTACTGTACAAGTCAAACTTAACTGTCTGTCAATTACCAAACTCCTACCCCTCCCCCAATAATTGGGACATACATATCTCACAACTTCAACTTCACCCTAAAAAGGTCATCACCACAATTGTGATCTATATTCCACCTGGTAATACACCTGCTAGCCTTGAAGACTTCTTATCCTGGTGTTCTTCCACATACTCACAAGTAACCCTTATTCTGGGGGACTTCAACCTAGATTGGTTCACCTGTATATCAGAACCACCAAGTAATCTAATAAATCTCCATGGCTACCAGCAGCTAGTCCAAATTCCAACTAGATGTCATAAAAAATCTAAAAGGGAATCCATCCTTGACTGGGTCCTAACTAACAACCCCACATTGTACCCTCACACAGGCAGTCTCCCAGACACCTTAAGTGACCACAACATAATATACTTTATATGTAGTAGAACAAGCATATGCAAAACCACTAACTATATATCCACTAGAAACACAAAAAAATTCTCTCCTGAGGTCCTCAACACTTTACTCTGTCACTGTGAGTGGACCCCCCCAAAACCCTCCCACTTGACCAGGCTGTAGCATATTTCAACAAAACATTTCTACAACACCTAGACACTGTCGCTCCATTGCGCAAAATCAAGGTTAGAACTTCTACAAACCCCTGGCTCAGTAAAGAAACCAAACAAATCCTCAAGTCCAGAGACACTGCCTGGCTTTACTATCAAAAAAAAAAAAAAAGAAACACAAAGCCTAACTAAGTACCAAGAACTGCGCAACCGTGCAAAAAATGCATTAGGCTGGACAGAAAATCCTACTACACAACATTACAAGCTAAATACCAACACAACCCGCAAAAATTTTGGAAAAATATAAACCAGCTACTAAAATCCACCCAAAAGGCTACCCCCAAACCAACCACCCCTGACACTAAAGTTCCCATCAAAACCCAATTCAACTCCCACTTTGTGAACTCAATTCTATCCTTAGTATCACAGGACAGTTCCTTCCTCACTAACCACCCAACACAAATTACACTAACGCAAGCTTTACCCTCAAAACAGTTTCCACCACTTCAATCAAAAGCATGCTCTTCAAAGTAAAAACCTCATCAACAGCAGCCGACCTACTCCCCAGCTATTTCTTGAAACCCACAGCAGATGCTATTGCTATCCCAGTCTCCACTCTCATAAACAGATCAATTGTTGAAAACTATGTGCCCAAACTCTGGAAAATATCCTACATAAAGGCGGGGCCTCCACTGAACTTAATAATTACAGACCCATTGCTTTACTCTCCCCCCTGGCCAAAATCCTAAAAAATGCATCCATACCCATATGCTAAACTATCTCCTAGACAGCAACATCCTATCACCTACTCAGCATGGTTTCAGACCCGCCCATAGTACCACTACAGCCCTCCTCTGCTTCACAGATACAGTAAACAGTCTCAAAAATGAAGGCCTACAAGTGCCAACTCTTTTTTTGGATATGTCCAAAGCATTTGACGCAGTCTTACACCAAATCCTGCTAAACAAACTAAACCAATATCATCTAACAAATTCCACTCTTACCTGGTTCCAAAGCTACTTAAATGACAGGTACCAAGCTGTGAAATGGGAAAATTCTCTCTCTCCTCAGCTGCCCATAACTATAGGAGTTCCACAGGGTTCTATCTTAGGACCACTACTATTCACAGTCTTCACAAATGACCTCCATACCTCCACACAGCATGCATCTATAATTCAGTATGCAGAAGACACTACCTTAATCTGTGCTGCACAAAACATTCCCACCCTCCTGCAAACAACTCAACTAGCATTCTCTGACGTTGAAAACTACCTTACCAAAGCCCAACTTATCCTCAATCCAAAGAAAACTCAGCTTATGATTATAACCAGTTCCAACAAAAATACTAACAGTCAATTCACTATCTACTCCACTAATGCTACTCCAATTGCTCCAGTGGCACAGGCTAAGCTATTGGGAATAACCACAGACTCCCACCTAAAATTTGATAGTCATCTCAACTTAACTATTAAAAAAGTACATGCCAAACTGGGGTCGCTCTACCGTATCAAACCATTTCTTACCAACAACACAAGTTCAGCCATTGCACGCTCCCAACTTCTATCCACCCTACTTTATGCATCTCCCATTCTGACTAATCTCAACAAAACTGAACTAAGCAAAATGGAAGGCTGCTATAACAGAATTGCCTGCTTTGCTGCAAATTGCTCATATAGAACTCATCACTGTACTGCTTTGAAACAGCTCCACTGGCTTGAACTGCCCAACCTCCTAACCTACAATCAGCTCTGCCTCTGTCATTTTATCTATTACCGCCCCAATAAGTGTCCTGCCCTCAAAAACCTAGTACAACATTACTCAGCCAAAAGGCCTCTTAGATCATTAAGCAAACTACTACTAGAAGTCACCAACAGCTACAATAGCTTTGGAGATGCACTATATAGTAGTTCAGTGGCTAAAAAATGGAACTCTGTCCCTACAAGCATTCAAAACACATCATCCAAAGCCTCCTTTACAGACATCAGGCAACATCTCAAAGAAAGTTGGCAGTGCCATGATTGCTCCCCAGGCTAGTGAAAGCAGATAACACATACATACAAAATCTAGAGCACTTGATAATAGTTTTCAATCTTACTCACAAACACTGGCTAATCTACAATGTATGTACTGTACCTGTGTACTATGTATGTATGCTACCTATGTTCCAAATTTCAGCTGTACACCACAAATCTATTAATTACCTTTATTTTTAAAATTAATATTTTTTTGTTTGTTCTCTCCACTGTAACTGTTTATGTGCCGCATACCACTGTAAAAACATGTCTCCTGTAATTTGTGTGTATACTGATCATGTCTAAATAACTAAATGTGTCTGTAATTTTTCTTTGTGGAGCTTTTCTCCCCGGGCCTCTGCTGAAAAAGGGCCTTTTCGGCTCAGTTAGACACCCCCGGTTAACAAATGTAAAATAATAAATAAAATGTGTGAAATCACTAAACAATGCACACATACCTCTCAACTGTAAAGATTTTCTCAGAATGTCAAGATTTCACATCTTGGGTTTGTTTCTCATAAAATTGTGGTATCTGGAAAATCACTGAGGGTTGAAGTCAGAAAATAATGACAATTTGACTTTCAGACTTCATACCCTTCAAAAAAAATCATGCTAATAAAAACTGCTGTTCTATCAATTTTCTAAGTTTGTAAGAGCAATATTTAAAAAGTGCCTTTATTTTTGGGCCTTTGTTCCCCCATTATTGATGGCTCTGTCCAGATTTCTTGAGGTTGAGAGGTACAAATGCACACAACCGAATGAACTAGCAGAATTCACAGACCGAGGACTGCAACATAGTATATAAAACCTGTAACAACTGCACATAGGAGGAATTTGTTTAATTATCAAGATAAATGTTGGATCAGCAGTAAATGTTACCCTTTCTTTCCTAGGTGTGCAAATATTGGATGGATATGCTAAAATAACCAGTATCAACATTAGTACAAACTTTTAAAAGCTCCTACTAGAAGGAGTTACTAAGTAATTAGAGAAAACAGTTGCTATTTGATAACACTAACTATTCATACTAATGAATGAGGTTGCTATATAAGTTTCTCAATGATGATTGTTACAGCTAAAAACTAGTAAATATTTACAATATGATATAATTCTGCTAAAAATAGCTACGTTCTGTAGATGAGTATACCATTCCAGCCACATCTGCTTTCATACTTTGTTAGTCTGAGCAGGACATTCAAATCAGACCAAAGCTCCAATGTAACCCCTCAAAAGAAGCACTTATGTTTACTGAACCTTGTTTGGTTAATAAAGAAAAAGAAAGTAAGTATGTTTCTGCTGAATAGACAGAAGTGCACAGCACTTCATGGATCTCTGAGGTACCAGACTACAAACAAGGGGTTGGGGACTGGTATAATGATTAAGGTGTTTATCTCACAGACACAAGGTACAAGATTTGATTCACACCTTTGAAAGGAAAATTGGTGAGGCTTAAAATGACCCATGAAAGTAGCTAGTGTAATACATATCTATGAACCTATTATTTATTGTATCCTTATGGCAGAAGGAATAAGTGAAGTGAACTGTCAGAAATAAGACAGGTGATGCAGGGTTCAAATTCAATTCATTGATGATTTTACAGAATGGGGTCTGAATACATATTTACACACATTTTTGTCTGGCTGTTGGTGCACAGGTTTAAGCCTCTAAGCGAGCTGCTTCCTGTAGTCAATGGTGCAGAGTTTGATTATTTTTTTGGGGGGTACTGGACTGCACAACAAGGTTAATAAAGGCCGTAGTGGTCATTAGTCTAGTATATAACTATGAACAATTTGGCAGTGCCCTTCCCACACAAGGCACATTGCCACAGCTGTTTCAGACTGTCCTCTTTTTTTGATACAGAATGTACATTTCATCCTCAACCAGTATTTGTGGGATAGCAGAAAGCATTGTGTTACATCATATTCATAAAAGCCAGCTTTAGTTTTCATCAGTCTGGGATCTCACAAAGTAAGATGGGAGTCAATTGGGATCTTACTTCTCAACACCATAGATGCTTGGCATTATCCACTCAGTGCATACCCCAGAATGTATTACAGCTTACAGATAAGAGCGATAGGGAAGGAAAGTGCCTCAACTTTGGAAAAGTAGCAGTCTGAACCCTACTGCAAAAGGAGGTGACCCATCTAAAATTAGTATATTAGTAATAGCAAAACAAATTTCAAGACTGTGATACTTAAGATCTTTCATACGCCTTAACCAACCTAGCATGCTTTGCAAATCCCAGCATGACTCCCAGTTAGTTCACTGTCTCCACTCTGAGTAAGATTTGTAACCATGGGTGAAGCCTGGATTTACACAATGCCCAGAATGTAGCCCCATGTCCCAAATAGATTCCAGTGACCAGAGTGCATATTTCCGAGCAGCATAAAGAAAAAAACTCTTGAAATGACAAGTGTGGGCCAGAAATGTATTTAACCAACCAGGTATATGAAAAAAATAGCAAAATGTATAATCATAAACCATGACATATAAACTGACTTTCGGCTTTTCCAGGTTATGGGTCACCACAGCAGAACTCCAGTCCGCTAATGATTGGCAATAGATTTTTACGTGCTGGCTTGCCGGGCCTAATGCACAACCTTCAGCGAAGGAATGCCCATTCACATATGTCGACACACAGAAGACGCTCTGAGAATCGAACGTGCAACGTCTAACTGTGAGGCGACAACGCTACCGGAGCACCACCACCGCAGTCTATAAACCATGACATATAAGCAAGAATTATTTTTATTTAAATTCTTACATACTGTTATAAAGTGCACTGTGATTTACATGGTGTTTGCCCTTACTAAGTGTATCCCATCTCACACTGGCAAGGGAACTAATGCAGCTAGGATGTCTCTTGACTTCAGAAAAGCATTTAACCCCGTTGAGCATAAAATATTTGCACAAACATCAAATCAAGAAGAATTAAACAGTTGGTGTGACCTCCAGTTATGTCTGTGTTTGATTACAAAATTATGTCATAGAGAGGAAAAGATCCATTATATCATATAGAGGCAATGCCAGCCTCTGTCCTATTTCTTCAGGTGGTTCCAAAAGGCTACACCTTTGATCCCATTCTTTTTTGTTTGGAAACTGAACACATGAACATACAAGACTAGAAAATCTTGTTCATTAAGTTGACAATTCAACTTTTCTTTTTTTTTTCAATGACCTGGGAAGATCAACAAATTGTTAAATGACAGGAGAAGACTACTCATTACTCATAAAACACTGATTATGTACGCTGCAAAATGAGAGATAAACAACAACACCCTTGGTTAGCTGCCATACATTATTACATAAATGGTTGATTTGAAATTGGCTACTAATGGAAATGCTTTGGAGGTTGTTGTGTCTTTCGGCTTTTCCCAGTTAGGGGTCGCCACAGCGGAACTACGGTCCGCTAATGATTGGCAGTAGATTTTTACATGAAGAGTTGCCGGCCCTGATGCACAACCTTCAACGAAGGTACGCCCATTCATGCATGTCTCCACACAGAAGACGCTCTAGCTGAGAATCAAACAGGACAACGTCTTACTGTGAGGTGACAACGCTACCGCAGCACATGCCTGATAATAATCTGTCCTCCTTTGAACAGACTGAAGCTGTCACAAAAGGATCATAGTACACTTGGTGTCAAGTACTTTCTTAACCCATTTGCTTAATGTACTGCCTGCACTATATTTTATCTAATTAAACTGCATTTCATTTTTGATAATGGTTAATAAAATGCCTGCAGCTGACATGTAGCTAATATGTCTCCTACTTACCTTGGCATAGGTATTTGAATCTCAGAACTTACTGCACTTTAGAGCTACTGCATTATTTTGTAAGAAATAGCGATGTCCTTGTTATAGCAAATATGCAAAAATCAGTGTTATAGTGTATGTCATCACAGAAATCAAAACATAAATAAAATTAATTCAATAACTAACTATAACAAGGTCTTTGATATAACTCTAGTTACTGCCTTCTTCAGGCATGAGAGAGCATGAAACTGTATACCATCCAGAACATACTGGGTTATGAGAAGTAGCTTTTTCCATACACACACACACACACACACACACACACACACACACACACACACACACACACAAAACTGGAAAAGATGCGCTGTGAAACAACATAGCACACAAAAATTAATATTTCAAGTGCCAGTCCATCACAGTTATATCCTATCGTCTTTTCTACTACTGCTCATCATAGCTTAACATTGGCAGCTGTCTTTCTGACACTGCTTTGTCTTATCTAATTACCACTTTGAATACTTTGTTCTGTTTCTGCTTACTCTACTCTTAATGTAGAAAAAAAGAAGTTATGTACTCACCATAACGTTCCATCTGAGGAGTTGTATTTCATTTATCTTCAGCTTTTGGGACTTCGGATCCAGCATGGATCAGACATGGGCCACATAGCTAGCATCTTTCTCTCAGCTCCTCCCCTTTACCCACAATGCCCCATGTCTCCTTCCTCCCTTCAGATTGAGTTTGCTGCTGACAAAAAAACACATACTCGATCCAACAAGGCCTTAACACTGCTGACTGTCTTAATTTTCCTAAGTCAAGGAACATAAGGAACACTCGTGATGAACACTTTCTTACACATGGTCAGAATAACAGTGACAAGGCAGGGGGAAGGGGGGTGGTTGAAGCTAATTGAAGTACAACTATTCAGATGGAATGTTATGGTGAGTACATAACTTCTTTATCTGAAGTAGTTTACTTCATTTGATCTTCAACTTTTGGGACAGAGTCCCCAGCTACTTACAACCGGGAGGCCCTCATGGAAGGATATTCTGAAGCACAGCAGAGCCAAAAGAAGCCCTACTTCTGGAGATGATGTCTGATTTGTAGCAGGAAATTAATGTATGAGATGAGGCCCACGTGGCGGCAGAAAAATATCATCCAGAGAGACCAGGGACAAGAATGCCGCTAAGGTAGCCATAGACCTGGTAGAGTGTGCTTTTACCTGACATGGCGGAGAAAGCTAAATAAGCCCTTGCAATGCATTGGGTTATCCATTGGGCAATTGTAACTTTAGAAATTAGCTTGCCCAAAAAAGGCTTAGAATAAGAAATGAACAATTGGTCAGATTTTCTACGAAATTTGGTAATGTGTAAATAGAAACATAGTTGTCTATGTACATCTAACAAATGCAATTTATATTCTCCCTTGTTTTGGAAATTTGGAAAAAAGACTGGGAGATTGATAGTTTGGTTTATATTTGCTTCAGAGGCCACCTTTGGCAAAAAGGAAGGATTGGTGCATAAGGAAACTCTATCCTTATGGAAGATCATGTAAGGCACTTTGATAGAGAGACCTTTGAGTTCCGACAGCCTCTTAGCAGAAGTGATGGCTACCAAGAAAGCAGTCTTCTAGAATAGATATTGTAACTCAACTGTAGCTGCAGGTTCAAAAGGGGGTGAGATCAGAGCCTGGAGAACCAAAGTAAGGTCCCATGGAGGGACTGGATCTTTCACCAGAGGACGTAGTAGAAAGGTACCCTTAAGGAAAGTCTTGTAGAACTTAGAAGAAGTTAAGGAAGTAACACTGTCCCCTATGTGAAAAGTAGAAATAGCGGCCAGTTGCACTTTTACAGTGGACGAATTGGCACCCTGTTGAAAAAGACCCACTAAAAAAATCTAACATTGCAGAAATTGGAGACGTAAAGGGGTCTAAGGCTCGTTGGGAAGCCAAGACCGAAAAACACTTCCATTTGCTATGGTAGACTCTTCTGGTTGATTACTTGTGAGCCACAACCAGAATCTCCTTAACCAAGGAAGATAAACTGGGAGTCCTGATAATCATGAGAACTGGAGCAGCCAATCAGTGAGCTTCAGACTGACCAGGTCTGGATGAGATATCATGGAGGAATAAGAAATAAGATCCAGAACTGGATCCAGAGTCCATGCTGGAACTACAGCATGAAACCACAGGGACGGGAACCAGACTTGGCGAAGCCAGAATTGGGCAATGAGGATGACTGTGCTGCCCAGCCTGTGAGCTTTTTGAAGGAACCTGGAGATCAAGGGCAGAGAAGGATAGGCATACAGTAGACCGGGTGGCCAAGCATGAACCAGAGTGTCTCTGGGGGCTTCCCACTGAGGGGGATTCAGAGCGAAGCACTCACTGCATTTCATGTTGGAAGGAGATGTGAAGAGATCGCAGCAAGGAATACCCCACCTGAGGAAGATCTGCTCCGCCACTGAAGGGTTCAGAGACCACACATAAGGCATCAGAATAGACCTGCTGAGCTTGTCCATCAGGATGTTAGACTGACCTGGAATGTGCCTTGCTACCAGAAAATGACCAGTGAAGATTGCCCATTCCCACACTCTCATGGCTTCGTGACAAAGGGGATATGATCTGGTTCTCCCCATTTGTTGCGGTACCAAAGTACTGACATGTCTGTCTGGATGGCAATTGTCCCTAGAGGAAGATGGGCATGAAGAGCTTGCAACGATTAGAAGTACCACCCTCATCTCTAGAAGGTTGATATGCAGATTGGTGTCAAGTATGGACTACGTGCCTTGGACCATCCTTTCTGAGCAATGCCCCCCCCTCACCCGATATGGGAGGCATCTGTGGTCACCATGGTTTTGGGCAAAGGTGGAAGAAAGGGGCAACCCTTCGTTAGATCTGGGGACTGAATCCACAATTGAAGGGAGTCCCTGCACACCCAGGATATTCATACAGGGTAAGACAAGGGTTGATCTAGAAGAAACCATTGGACCACAAGTGTCCACTGTAGAATCTGTATGTGAAAGCGTGCAAAGGGCAACAGTTGGATTGTAGCTGCCATGGATCCCAAGGCCCTGAGAACTGATTCTGTCATTGGAATATCTGTATGAAGAACCTGTAACACACGTACCTTCAGATTGTGCATTTTCTCAGAAGTAAGAAAGACCTGCATTTGAATCGTATCCAGCTGAACTCCGATACCTTCAGATTGTGTATTCTCTCAGGAGTAAGAAAGACCTGCATTTGAATTGTATCCAGCTGAGCTCCGATGAAATCCAGGCTCTGAACCGGAGTCAGTGCTGATTTGGAGAGATTGATGGTAATGCCTAGGTTTTTGGCTAATAGTAGAAAAGAGTCCCTGGCTTGGCATAGTGGATGCTTGGTAGGGGCAACAAAGAGCCAATCGTCCAGGTACAGAAAGATCTGGATCAACTAATCCATTGTCCCACCAGGGGCTCCAATATCCTAGATCTGGTCATTACCAACATGGGAAATCGATGCTCCACACCTATGGTCACCCCGACGTTGGTCAGGTCAGACCATAAGCTAATCACCCTTAACATCCACATCCCACCCCTAGCCCCAAGTAAGGAAAGCTCCATAAAAACCTTCTCCAAAGCCAACTCATGCTACTCAAGTCAGAAGTGACAAACTTCATGACACCCATGCAGACGGGAACTAAAAGTTCAACTGCTGAGTCCTAAACTAAGGCACTGTAAGAGCACATCCACTCATGCATGAATTGTGCCATCCCAAATAGAACCAAGATGCTCTCATCCAAAAAAATGAAGCCAATCTGGTGGCCCCCTGCCATAAACAAACTTTACAACAAAAGGAAGAAACTGTTGCAGAAAAGAGTAAAATCCCAGGATGCAAAAAACTCTCTTACCAGCCTCAGTAAGAAGGTGAGATCCCTCATAAAATCCTCCAAAGCTAGTTACGAAAATAAAATTGCCAAAGATTTCAAAAACAACCACAAGGCATTCTATAACTCTGTCAAGAATCTAAATGGCAATGCTCAGATCTGCTCTGAGCGACAACAGAATAGCATTAAATACACTGATCCCAAGGATACTGCCAATATCCTGGCAGATCGATTCAGTGCCAACTTCACCCGCTCTCGCCCCCTAAATGACCCATCTCAATACTGGAAGATTGCCGAATTCCGGTAATAATGGCCACACAGGTAAAAAAATGCACTCTCCAAAGCTAAGAATGTAGCATCCATGGGGCCAGATGACATCCCGGGCTGTGTACTACATGAACTACAAAATGAAATGGCACCTCACCTAAGTGTCATGTTTAATCATAGCCTCACCTCAGGCTTCATGCCCACTGAGTGGCGCACAGCTACAGTTATCCCACTCCACAAGGGGGGATCCATCTTGGATCCCTGGAACTACTGCCCCATCAGTCTGATGAACCTGATCTGCAAGGCCATGGAACGTATTATCATGGAACTTATAAACAAAGACACTGGCAACCTTCAAACATTGGACCCCACCCAGTTTGGGTTCGTGAAGGGCCAATCTCATCTCCTGAACCTGACTGACTTCTTTGAATCAGTCTCCAGAGCCATGGACGAGGGTAAGGCGGTCCACACAGCCTATCTGGACCTCGCCAAGGCCTTTGACACCATCCCCCACTCTGGAATCATAGATGAACTTACTAAGCTGGGCATTAATCCCTACGTCACTCGATGGGTTGCCAACTGGCTTACTGACAGAGCCCACACTGTAAATGTAGCGGACTCCTAATCCAGCTCCAGACAAGTGACAAGTAGAGTACCTCAGGGTTCAGTCCTGGGACCACTCTTGTTTGGCATCTACTTCTCTGAAGTACAAGCCAATACTAAGGAACTCTGGCTAACAAAGTTTGTAGATGACTGCAAACTGGGAGCCATTACTGAATCTCCAAATGATGCAGATACTCTACAAAAGGGCCTTACAGAAACAGATGCTTGGTGCCAGAGCCATGGGCTCAAGCTCAATGCCAAGAAATGTATAGTTATCCCCTTTGGGAAAAAACATGTACCTGTGAATTACCACATATGTGGCAGTACACTAAACACTGAAAGTATGATAAGAGACTTAGGTAGACAGTGGTCTCACCTTCAATGACCACATCACCACAACAGTCAGGAAATCCTTCTATGTGGCACACCTCATTACTAAGGGCTTTTCATCCAGAAAAAAGGAGGTCATTGTCCCACTGTACTCATCCCTCATTAGACCCATTATAGAATACAACGCCCCATTTGGCATGTACCTCTCAAAACACCTGTAACAACTGGAAAGGCTGCAAAAATACCTCACTAAAAGAATCACAGGCCTAAATCAGATGCCCTGTGCTGACCGCCTTAAAAAACTCCAGCTATACTCTGCCACATATCGTCTACTCAGAGGTGATCTCTGCTTAACATACAAGGCCATGTCAAACCCAGAGCTGTTGGACATGGTACACTTAAAGAAATCCCAATCCCTCAGAGCCACATGCTCCAGGGATCTAAACCTTTTCATCACAATAAACAAAACATGCTGGAAGGATAGGTTCCTGACCCAGAGACTCCCCAGACTCTGGAATAGACTGCCCATACATGTTATGCAAAGCGCCTCTTTGGCCCTCTTCAAAAGGAACCTTGACAATTGGATGGGAGAAAGGAAATTCACCCCGGGGATCACGTCAGTCACCCTGCTAGACAGGGGTCCAGGAAGTAAATAGTGTGGGAAAAAACAGCCAGGGAATTGTTATGGCTAGGCTTGGCTAGGCCCTAGGGCCGATAGCCTAGTACCAACCTATGAACCTATGAATACCCTGGAGCCTCAGGTGAGCCGCTACTACAGCCATCACTTTGGTGAACACTCCTGGGGGCAGTGGTAAGACCAAAAGCGAGGGCACTGAATTGGAAGTGATTGACTCCTAGCCGGAAGTGGAGAAACCTCCTGGTGAGTCTGTTCATTCTTATATGGTGGTAAGTGTCTTGGAGGTCGATCGAGCACATCCAGTCATTTGTCTGCAGATAGGGCAGGACAGAAAGAAGAGTGACCATCCGAAATTTTCTATCGGTTACTGCCAGGTTCGGGGTGGAAAGATCCAAGATGGGTCTTAGGTCCCCATCTTCTTTGACACTAAAAAGAACCTGGAATAAAAACCCAATCCAGACTGGTCTGGGGGGACCCTTTGAATGACTCATTTGCTTACCAGTTTGTCTGTTTCTAAGGCTGCTGCCTCCTGTTGAGTGGGTAGAACATCTGGGTGGTGTCTGGGAGGATGGGGTGGTTGGTTGAAGGGAATTGAATAGCCTCTGGATATAATCTGCAACACCCAGCGGTCGTTTGTAAAAGACTCTCATGCTGCTGGGTGCAAAAGACGACCCCCAACTGCCTCCAAAGAGGAGCAGTCGACCAATCCTTCAGGGCTGCTGCCCGGGTCTGTCCGAGAAAGGTTCTTGAGACCCAGTATTTCTCAGACCCCCTCTGCCTCTGGTCCAGTGCCTATCGTAACCCCCTCTGCCTCTAGGGGACGAGTTGTCCTGAGTGTCCCGCGAGAATGCCTAAGACTTTCAGAACCACATCTTCTTCGTCCCTCACTGATTCCTGGAGAAGGATCTTTGAAGGGGGGAGAACCAAATCCCGATGGCAGACATAGTCTTCCCATCTTTCTTACTCTAGACAAGTGTCTCTTTCACTGACTTTCTAAAGAGGGAAGAACCATAAGGGGCATAGGTAAATGACGCCTTAAAGGGGTCAGAGAACTGACACAGCCAGAGCAGGAATGATGCCTGATGGTGATTCCTGAACTGGCAGCCCTAGCAGCTCCCTCCGTAGCGTGGGAGAGAAGGCACACGGACATGTTAGAAAAGGCTTTTAGAGTGGCCATTCGGATGGAGAACATTTTTTTGTCCTCCGCCGACATGAACTCTGGGGTCGATTCAGCAACTTCCTTGACTAGGTCACACTGCAATTGAGTCAAGTGTGCCATATAGTTCAGTGCCCGGATGGCAAAGGTCGCTAAAGAGTACACCCGCTTCCCCAAGCAGTTCACAGTCCATAACTCACGGTCAGGAGAGTGGACCGTAGAGCTCTCCTGAGCAAGCTCTTTCTTTGTGGTCACTGCCACGACCATAGCATCTACCAAGGATCACTTGAACCAGTGCATCCTGTCTGCTGGGGGGCTGAGGACCTTGTCGGGATGCTTCGGGATGAGCTCCACCATGTCCGGCTCCTTCCACTCCTGAGATGTTATTAAATCCACCAAGGGATCCATAGGTAGATGAGCCCATGCCGAACACCTCAAGAAGCACTGCTTCGTCCAGGGTCAGTT
Organism: Protopterus annectens; assembly: GCF_019279795.1. NCBI lineage: Eukaryota > Metazoa > Chordata > Ceratodontiformes > Protopteridae > Protopterus > Protopterus annectens. The sequence continues at coordinate 425,696,052 of NC_056743.1, read as the reverse complement.
TTTGGGCAGACCACCCCCCTTCTGATGCAGGATTTCCATGATGTCTCCAAAGGAGACATCCTCGGAGGGGGGGGGGATCAGGGGGAACCTTCCCCTTGCTCCAGATCAGAGTCTGAAGTAAGGGACGCCAAAGGGGAGTCCAGGTGTCTCCTCTTACATGTCCATTTGCGAGGGACCCCCTCAGTGTGGCTCTCTGGGGAGGACTCACAAACATCCAGGTGCTCCCTGGCTGGAGCTGCTTGAGGCATTACAGGGGCAGGCTGTCCCTGAGAGGATGAAATGGTTGGAACTATACCCAATCCACAGAGGGTCAGGGCGGAGTCTGAGGACGAGATGGTCAAGGGCCTCTGTGCCGAGAGAACCCTCTCCACCATGTCAAAAGCAGATGGAGAAAGGACCTCCAAAGTAGACGCTAATGGAGCCATTCCCCTCTGATCCAACAGGGGAGTTGGAGACAAGACTCTAGGAGCCGAGATACCAAGGGATGCAATGCGGTCCGATCCACTCAGAGTCAACAGCACTCACTTGGATCCGACCCTGATAGAGGCTATGGCCCCAAGAGCTCGGATCCGACAGGGTTGGATCCAACAAACTCAAAGCAATGGCCACCGTTGTGGTATAAGGTACCATTGGCACCGACCGCTCAACCCCAAGGGCCTTGGATCCAAAGGCTCCGAAACCACAGGCCGGAACAGAGAAGGAGATATTCATGAGAAAAAGGTTTGCGAGCACCCTCTCCGGACGGAGAGGGCACAGGCAAGACCCCCATCTGAATTTGAGCGTGTCCATTTCTGCTTCACTATGGGACCGAATGGAGTGGAAAGAAGAGGCCACAGAAACAGGTCTAGAATGGCGGTGAAGGAAGGCAAGAGACCCCATTCTGACTACCTCCGGCTCAAGGGAGAATCTAGGGGTGCAGAGCCAAGGAGAACCAGGCCTGGAAGAAGCAAGTTTTGTGGTTGGACCAGCTGGGACAGAGTGGCCAGGAGACCACTTGAGGGGCCTATCCTTCTTGGACTTCTCCGCTTCCCCAGGCCTCTTGGCAGGAGTTTGAGTCCCTGAGGCCTAGGAAGGGGAAGATACTGCTGCTGAAGAAGATCCAGAGGCAGGGGTTGGAACAGCCATTCCCGACGTGGGCAAAAGGCCCTACAGTATAAGCTTGTTCCTCCTGTTTTGAAGTGCTCTGAGATTAAACCCAGCGCAGATAGGACAGGAGGTATCAAGATGATATACCCCCAGAGTGTGGCCATCCACCGCAGATAGATTATGGCCACACTCAGAGCAATGTTTAAAGCCAGATTTAGAGGCTTCAGACATTATCCCCTAGATAAGGCTTAACACAAGCACATGCACACACACACACACACACACACACACACACACACACACACACACACACACACACACACACACTCACACACACGCACACACACACACATACACGCACACACATGCACACACGATAGATAGAAGAAGAAGAAAGGAGAAAAGGGATTTTTTTTTCCGACAAAGTCGCAAGGGGGAGGATAGTAAAGTGACTACAGAAGAAAAATTTTAAATCACTTACGTGACTTTATTCACCCAAAAAACACTCACCACGCTGCCAAGAGCCGGGACCACATTGCTGGCTGTATCAGCAGCAAACAAGATCAGAAAGGAGGAAGGAGACATGAGGCATTATGGGTAAAGGGGAGGAGCTGAGATCTCGGTCCATGCGGCTGTGTCGGATCCATCCCGGATCCAAAGTTCCAAAGGTTGAAGATCAAATGAAGTAGACTACTTCAGATCATCCTATAACCATGTTAGCTACAAAGCAATCAACTTACCATCCTAAACTTAACCTTTGTGCCAGCACAGAAGTAGCTCTATAGCCTAAAATGTATCACCTGTGACTGGTACATAGCCGTCAATATCTGATATTAATGACATGTTTATCAGCTCAGCACAGATTATCTCTGTCCTACCTTTTGCTGCATTTATATTTAATGAATATAAGCTTGCATGTTATGACATCTATAAAAATATTTGTTTTCCTTGTTAAAGTGCACGTTACATATGTGTCTGGAATTACTAAGTTAATTAGTGCAAGAAAAGGAGTGTTACTCCACAAGTCCCCTCTGTAAATGGAATTAGTCCAATAACTAGATTAGACAGACACATATAGATACATAGATAGATAGATAGATAGATAGATAGACAGACAGACGGATAGGTAGATATCTTTATTTGTTACCTAGGTAGACAGATTGGTCCATGGCACTTTTTCAACCATGATCTCAGCATAAAGACAGATGTACGAAGTTGCAATATATTTCATTAACACTGTACTGTACACTAGTTGAACAAATAGTAGATGTCTAAGGAATGAGTAAACGAGAATGTATTAAATAAAGGATATAGACACGTAAACAAATATGATGTTTACAATGCATTTTATTCCATTCAATCATTTATTGTAGAGAGCAAAGGGGATTCTCAATTGATATTGGTAAAAGGTAATGTTCAACAAACACACTGTTTTACTTGTGTACCAGTAGTAGGGCCCTGCTACTCTTCCCCTGGCAGTTTGTCAAAGCTCAGAACTCCTCCCTCTACCTGTCTGTGAGAGTGAAGGACCAGTCACCTGGAAGGACCAGGACAGCCCTTCATAGTAATAGACAGGACCCTTTCAATTTCTTGTGCTGGAGTTATAACAAAGATCTCTTGTGATATTGCTTCCCTCTTTCCCTCTAAGTGATATCAGCTGCAGAACTCGGGTAAGAAATTCCTTTTGGATTTTATTTACTCCCTCTGCCTTTTTCTATTAGTGCTTGAAAACAGTATTATGCTGATCTGCTTAATTTTTCTTGTGAGAAATTGATTTATTCTTCAGTGTGATTTATCTTACAGTGAAAATCTTGTACGGTTTATGTTAAGCTGTTTCTGAGTTTCTGTGGGTTATTTAACCATTTTAAAGTATCTTATGGCTATTTCTGAATATTGAACTGAGTTTCTGTACTAAAGCCATTTTAGTGCAATTCCTCTCATTGCTTCATTCTTGCTAGAGCCACAAGTAATTTGTGACTGTTATTTCAACTGATTAAAAGCTTCTTTTGAAAGTTTTGACAGGAAAACTTGCTGTTTTTGTAGTTTTTTTTTCTTTGTGGCTATAATTATTTGTGACTGCAGAACACATTTACAGTATTTTAAATGATTTTTCTGTTTAAATCACTATTTGGGTGCCATTTTGTTTGTGAAATATTTCTGACAGGAATTGTTCTTGCGTTTATGTTAAATTCTTTGTCTAAGATTTGGATTTATTATTTGATATGACTGACTGAATTTACCACATTTTAAATGCACTTTTGTTTAAATTGTGATTTTGATACCATTTTGTTTGTGTATCATTTCTGACAGGAATTTTACTAAACATTGCACTTAAATTCTGGTATAAGGCTATTTGGGGATATTTCTACTTATGTTAGATTTAAAATAGCCCTTATTTATTTAGATTGTGGGTCTATGCAATATATTTATTGCGCATTGTGCTGAGTTACTGAAATTGTTGTCTTTTCCACAGTACAGTATTCGGTATTCTGCAGATATGGGAGAACCAAATATTTTAGGTGCAAGGGAAGTCAGGAGTGCAGAATCTGTTTCCAGTATTTATACTTTTTTTGCCAGAAGATTCTCCCACATGTGTGGTATATCTCATAAAGAGACACAAGACCCACCTGAGATGATAGCTATGGCTACATCAATTGTTCAAGCAGTTAATTACAGGGTTCATACTCAAGTTATTAGCAAAACTAGTGCTTCTACTACCAGGCAATCTGCTAAGAATCCTCTTTTTGGAGGGGAGCCTGTGCCCGAGGACTCTGATCTGTCTGAGTTGGATCAGTCAGGTTCCTCTGATGATGATGAACAGGTTCAGGTACACAAACAGATGTTTTCTTTTTTCCCTGTTTTCCCAAATGTTAAGTAGATTTAGAGAGTTAAGCAACTGTGAGCTGTCTTTGACTGCTCCCAAGATTAACAGGGTTTATGATCTCTTGGAGGATGAGGCTGTGGACAGTGGGACCTTTCCAAAATTAATCCCAGAGTTGGAAGATGTCTTCAAGAAATCTTTTAGTTCCCCTCTCTTTATTGAGGTGTTGCCTAAGAGATTAAGGGTATGCTTGGCCTTACCTGGCCTCTAAGCCCCTCTGTCTGCTAACCCTGCTTCAGTGTCCCTAGTGACTTTTGCTAATAAGAAGAACATGTCTTCTTCTAACCCAGTCCTTCAAGATAAATAAGGAAAGTGGCTAGAATCTCAGTGAAAGAATATAGTACAGTCCAGCATGGTAGCTTTTAAAGTGTTTAAAAAACAGTGATTTATGTGGAAGTTTGTGATGAGATGAATGTACAGTTTCCACAAGTTTGCTGTATCATTACCTGCACAGCCAAAGGTCCATGTTAAGGATGTTGTCTCCAGGTTTCTCAGGTATCAAAAAGAGAAGTTATGTACTCACCATAACATTCCATGTGAGTTGTTAATCTCACCTTCATTCTTATTGATGGGGTTCGGAGCCGATCCTCGGCTCCGGCTTGGCCAACTGCAAAAGCTCGAGGTCTTCAACCAGCTCAAGGCCAACTCCCTATCCCATGATGCACCTTGAGCTTCCCTCAGATCATGTTGGCTGCCAACTGGCTACCTATGACTATTAATATGCCACCCTAAGAACTGGATAAGAGACAATACACCATAAAAAAATGAAGTCTCGGTCCTCAAGAAGACTGGATGGGGGCTGGAGGGTGGGACGTAAGAATGAAGGCAAGATGAACAACTCACATGAAACGTTATGGTGACTACATAACTTCTTTATGTGAAGTTGTTCTATCTCGCCGTTCATTCTTTTGAAGGGTAATGTCCCAAGTACCATCTTTCTCGGGTGGCTCACGGGAGAATGTTCTTCAGAACAGTGGAACCAAAGGAAGCCCTGTCCCTGGAGGCCTTGTCTACTTCTGTAATAAGTGATGAAGGTATGAGGCCTTAACCAGGTAGCTGCTGCACAAATAGTATCTAATGGTAACTTAGCAGAGAAGGCTAATGAGGCAGATACAGCTCTAGTAGAGTGGGCCTTTATTTTTTCTTGCAATGGAGCATTCACTGAACTGTAAGTGAAGGAAATACAATCTGATAACCATCTTTACAAAGTGACTTTTGTCACTGGAGCACCTTTTTGATTCTGAAAAGGAGACAAAGAGCTGTTCTGTTTTTCTGAATTGTTTGGTCCTGTCCAAATAAAATCAGAGTTGCCTATGAACATCAAGTCTGTGCAGCATGTGTTCCATCTTATTTGTATATTTAGGGGAAAAAACAGGCAATTCAATAGAATGGTTGAGATTTGTCTCTGAACAAACTTTGGGTAAAAATGATGGATTTGCTCTGAGGGAGACTTTGTCATTATGGAAAATCAGATAAGGAGGTTTGATGGTCAAGGCCTGTAACTCAGAAATCCTCCGAGCAGAAGTAATAGCTATTAAAAATATGGTCTTCCATGACAGATATTTCAAATCACACGATAAGACTGGTTCAAAAGGGGGTAATATAATTTGGGAAAGAACAAAATTTAGATTCCATGGCATGGCTGGAGTTTTGACAGGTGCTCTCAAATGAATAGTACCCTTGAGAAAGGCTTTAGAGAGTCTATGTGACATGACATTACAACCCTGGACACCAAAATGAACGTTCAAGATTGCTGATAATTGAACTCTTATAGTAGCTGCAGCTGCTCCTTCATTGAAAAGTTTAATCAAAAACTCCAGAATGGATGAAATGGAAGCTAGGTACAGATCAGTATCATTCTGAAATGCCCATATAGAAAATCTCTTCAATTTGCTAAGATATAACTTTCTGGTAGATGATTTATTAGAGGATGTTAAAATATGCTGAGCCGCAGCTGAGAGGTTGTGAATCCTGGCTATGTTTGGAAATGGAGCAGCCAAGCTGTCAGTTTGAGGGAGTGAAGAGAAGGAAGAAGAGCCCCTGATGAATGAGTCAGAAAATCTGGAACCGGGTCCAGGATCCAAGGTTCTTCCAAGAGATGAGGCTGAAGGAAGGGAAACCAAATTTGACAAGGCCAGTAAGGGGCTATTAAGATTATGGTCCTTCCCAGAGACTTTGCTTTCTGTAATCCTTTGGGTATTAGAGGGAAAGGAGGAAAAACATAAAGGAGACCCAGGGGCCAATTGTGCACAAATGCATCCCTTGGGGCGTCCACCGGTGGGGAGATTAGGGCGAAGTAGCTGCTGCATTTCATGTTTGTTGGGTTTGCAAAGAGATCACAGCAAGGCTGGCCCCATCTGCAGAAAATCCTTTCCGCTACTTGTTTCTTTAGGGACCACTCGTGAGGCAAAAGAATTGTCCTGCTTATCTTGTCTGCTATCACACTGGATTTCCCTGGGATGTGCGTTGCTGTCAGAAAGCACTAGGTGGAAGTTGCCCACTGCCATATGCTCAGGGCCTCTCGACACAGGGGATAAGATTTGGTTCCTCCTTGTTTATGTACCAGACCACTGACATATTATCTGTCTGACTTGTAATTGTTCCCAGAGGAAAAGAGTCTTGAAAGGACTGCAACACTAGAAGTACCTCTCTCATCTCCAGGACATTGATATGCAGATAAGCCTCATGCTTCTTCCACGTGCCTTGGGCTGTTCTTCCTTGATAATGCCCCCGCCCCCACCCTATCAAGGAAGCGTCCATGGTCACACTGCTATAGGGGTGGGTAGAACAAAGGGACGGCCTAGAGTTACTTGGTGAGTTGTCAGCCACCATTGAAGGTCCTTCTTGCACGTATTCGCTATTATGATTTCGTGTGACATTGGAAGTTCCTGAAAGGACCATTGAGAGAAGAGGAGCCACTGTAGTACTCGCATGTGCATCCGACCCAGAGGGATGGCAATGATCGCTGCCGACATCGTTCCTAGCAATTTGAGTACCATTGAGACCAGGGCTTTTTCCTTTGGAAGCAGGTCTAGGATTTGTTTTCGTAAAAGACAAAATCTTTCTAGAGGAAGGCTTAAGGTCATTGTGACTGTATTTAGTTCTGCTAATATAAAAACGGTCAGTTGCGATGGTGACAAGGCAAATTTTTCTGAGTTTATGGTAATCCCCAGCTGATTGCAGAGGTTTAAAGTTGTGTCCCTTGTGTGTATGAGTTGATGCCTGGTGGTGGCAGTGAGGAGCCAGTCATCTATGTACAGAAACAGCTGGAATCCCAAACGTCTCAGGTGAGCCATGACTACTGCCATGCATTTGGTGAACACTTTGGGGGCTGTAGTGAAACCAAAGGGCAGAGCACAAAATTGATAGTGACTGGCTCCCAGCTGGAAGTGTAGATGATCGCTGGATGGCCTGTCCATTTTCATGTGGTAGTACACATCCTGGAGATCTATCGAGCACATCTAATTGTCCTTCCCCAAAAAGGGGAGTATTGACTGTAGTGTAACTATCCAGAACTTTGTCTTTTTTACCAACTTGTTTAGTCTGCTGTTGTCTAGAATGGGTCTCTAGTCCCCCGTTTTCTTTGTAATCAAAAAGAATCTTGAGTAAGTTCCAGATCCCCTCTGGTCTGCTGGGACCGGTTGGATGACTCTTTTTCCAGCAACTTTTGAACGTCTATGACTTCTTGTTCCCTGTGACTGGGTGGGGTGTCCAGGATTTTTTTCATAAGAGGGGGCGGTGTGGCAAAGGGAATTGAGTATCCTCTGGATATGATACTTTGTACTCAGCTGTCTTTTGTTCTTTTTATCCAGGCATCTGGGTACAAAGAAAGGCATCCCCCGACTGCCTCCAGACATGGACAGGTGGGCCTCCTCTCAGGAACGCTGATAGGGCTTCCCAAAGAACTGATCTCTGTCACCCTGATTCTGCGGACCCCCTCTGCCGCATGGACGGCATCTTCCATTATCCCCTCCTGCCTCTAGAGGGGGGTTCACCAGGGGTGTCCTGGAAAGGTCCTTGAGATTTATGGAACCACACCCCCCTCCCTTTGGGGTAAGGTCTAATCGGGGTAGAAAAACGTACTCTGATGGCAGACAAGAGTCCTTCCGTCTTTCTCACTCCTGGTAAGCATTTCCTTCACTTTCGGTCCGAAAAGGGATGAGCCGTCGAAAGGGGTGTTAATAAAGGAGGACGTAAAGGGTTCTGCAAAGGAACATGGGCGCATCTAGGAATGTCCCCTAAGGGAAATTCCTGTACCAGCTGCTCTGCTCGCTCCATCAGCTGATTACAACACCAGATGCATGGAAGTGTTTACGACAGAATTAAGAGTAGAGAGCTGGGAAGTTACCTTGTCTGAAACCCCCGCAGCTACTGAATCCTGCAGAGTATCTCCTAGTTCCTTCAGGAGATTTCTTTGTATCCTAGTGAAATGTGTGAGATAGTTCAGCGATCGAAGAACAAAAGCCACTGAACTAAACATATGCTTCCTATTTCTCTCATTGATCCTGGAATCTCTATTAGGAGGATGAACAGACGTACAAGTTTCTGATAGCTCCTTCTTGGTGGCTGCTCCCACCACCATGGCATCAACGGGCACTCATTTAGTTAGAAGGGTCTTGTCTTGAGGGCAAGTTATAAATTTATTAGGCCTCCTGGCAACAGGCTCCGTAGTGTCTGTGGACTCCCAAGCCCTTCGAGAGAGTAACTCGATCAACTCATCAAAGGGTGGAGACACCCAAGAGGTGGAGGGTTGAGACCCAAAAGCCTTCAGGAGGACTGACTCATCATCAGTAGGGTTAAGGGATTTCCAGCCACCTCTGTTTAAGAATTTCTAGGATATCTATGAATGAGATATCCTCTGAGGGGGACAGTGGAGACCCTTCTGACTCATCTAAGTCAGTGTCAGAAGTGACAGATTCCTGTGGGGAGTCCAGATGCTTCCTCTTGCAAAGTCTCTTCCTGGCAACATTTTCAGTGGGAGCTTCTGGAGAGGTCTCGAAAGAGCGTGCCTCGCCCAATAGAGCTTCCTGAGGTTCAGGGTCTCTACGCTTTAATGGAGCATGTGTTGTAGAGATAAACATTTGTACTTTGAGGGCAGGAGCTGCTGGTTCTGACGGTGTGGTTGTCGGTGTGGACAATACCCTCCTCATGGTATCGAAGGACCCCAGTCCTGATGCGAGGAATCCCCCGGATCCGTGGATGCAAGGGACTTCCCCGGCACCAGAACAGAGGGCTCCAAACCCAAGGGCAAATCCAAGCTCACTAGAGCCGAGGCCCCAAGAGGCAAAGTTGGAACCGACAAGTCAGTCTGACTATCCTCCTTGGACCCAACCGGCAAGCGTCGGCTCCGAAATCCCTCGGCCGGCACTGAAGATATCAGGGCAGTCGGGACCGACAAACCTAAGGTAGGTGTCAGCCCCGAGGGCTCCACAATCATCAGCTCCGAGCTCTTCAGCTCCAAATCTTCAGGGCAGATCAGAGGAGGAACAGAAGACGGTGGGGGGGAATTTGTGTCAGTTCCAAAGGCCCAGGGATCCGTGCTGATAATATTCTGGCAAGCGCCGGTGTCTGCAGAAGCCTTTGCACCACATAATCCACATCCAAATCAGAGAGTCTGCTTGAGGCCCGAGAAGAATGTATGGATGAAGCCACCAACTGTAAGATAGGGATTTCAATGTGGGAGATACCGGCTCCAATGTTGGAGACCAGTTCCTAGCCACAGCAAGAGTGAGCTCTGATGGCTGTGGAGCCATTGCTGAAGCCTTACTCGATCCGATTTTGGAAGTTGATGGGCTTTTCCTTGTCTCCGAAGAACTGGAAGATGTCTTAGAGTGTTTGTCATGCTTATCCAGTGCTTCTTGGAAAGAGGATTTCAACAGACCTCTATCCAAAAGTTTCCTTTTTTGCTCATGCAACACTCTAGCACTAAAAAAGAGTGAACAGCTTTCTTGTAGGTGCACCTCACCTAGACAATAGACACAGTCAGTATGTCCATCAGTGATGGACATCTTTTGCCCACATTTTGGGCATTTTTTAAATCCAGATTTGGATTTCTCTTTCTCTTGACTCCTTCTCACTCACTATAATATAACATCTTAATAGTCATTTCTCTGTCTTTAACTGCTTAGTATCAGTCCTACCTTCCATCCAGCTCTGATACTTGTCTTCTCCTTTCCCTTAGTGCAGTACCACAAGCATCCCTTTAACCATCCTGCTTACCTCCGTCTGTACTTACCTTCACCAGACGGATTGTTTTTTCACACTGCCCTGCTGCCTTCTTTCCTTGGGTCTTTCCACACATCAATTCCCAACACCAGAATAGTACAATACGCAGATGACAACACTAGTCTGCTCTGCCTCCAAACCCCTTGAACTCCAAACTATAACTCAAACTGCTTTCTCAACTACTGAGAACTGGATGCTTCAAAACCATCTCTCCCTAAATGCCAATAAATCTAAAATCCTACTACTCACCCCATCAAAATCTATCCATCTTGACAAACCCTCCTTCAAAATTATCAGCCATGCTAACTCTGCTATAGAAATTGTTCCTTTTGCCAAACTTCTTGGGGTTACTATTGACGAGCAACTAAATTTTGATACCCATATTTAATGAAATATTAAGAAAACACATCAGAAACTTGGCATGCTGTACAGAAACTCACACTTCCTCTCCCTCTCAACTAAACAGACCCTCGCCTTAACCTACTTACTTCCCTCTCTGATGTATGGTGCTCAATACTAACCAACCTATCTTCCTCCAACTCTTCTAAGCTGGAAACCTGCTACAACAAAATCTAAAAGTTTGCATCCTCATGCAAATTCTCTACTCACCAATGTATACACCTCCACCAAGTGCAATGGCTAGAACTTCCCAGTTACCTGGATATCCTCCAACTCTGTACAGCCCACAAGCTTATTTTCAAACCTAGTATATGTCCAGCACTTGCTAACATCTTACCTTCATATATCCCTCTCAGACACCTAACATCTGCCCTCCAAAACCTAATCTCCATGTATAAACCAAATTGCCTTGCTGAACTCTCTCCATCTCTTAAGAATCTCTGAAAACATTGAACTCTTCAAAACCCACCTCCATTCTTACCTCTCCCATAGTTGGAAGTGCAATTGCACTCTACCTACCTAACACATTCTAAGCCCCATTTTTTTCCTTACTTACCAGGGATCTATCCCCTGATAACTACTCTCAGATCACTATCTGACATTTCTAACCTATGAACAAATTCTACCCTCTACAACTGTTCTCAACCTACAAACATGTAAATATGTATTATGCACTGTATATATGTTGCAGTTCAACTGTTCTTAGTTGCTATTTAACACCTACAAGTTGTTTACTGCACCTTTTAGCAACTATGTATTGTATTTTGTTGATTTTGAACTATGTAGCTTTTACTTTGTGCTATGTATTCTGAATTATGTAGTTTATACTTTGTACTATGGAGCTTTTCTCCCTGGGCCTTCACTGAAAACAGGCTCTTTGAGCCCAGTGGACCTCCCCAGTCACCAAACTGGAAATAAAATAAAATAAAAAAAATAAAAAAATTGATGGGACATCCTATCAGCAACAAACAGAGAAAAACTCTCTCTCTCTCTATATATATGTATATATATATATATATATATATATATATATATATATATATATATATATATATATATATATACACACATACATATATATATATATATATATATATATATAAGGAAAAAAACACACAGCAATTTCTACTGTCTCTAAGCTATGAATAATATATCAGAACAGCACACTAACTTCTAATAATGTAAATTATCTAAGCAGTCTTAATTATCTAAATTATCTATGTAAGAAGAAATATGAGATAGGGAGAAACTAAAGGCCTAAAAAACATGGCCACGATGATATCTCAAGAAATGACCAATACACTAAGAAAAAGGCTTATCTACTATAATAAAGGAAACTTATTAATAAGCTATCTAATTTAAGCTTTCTAACAACAGTTTTAACAAAGTTCTATAAAGAAAAAAACAATAACTTTTATTGGCCAGAGCTGATGAACATCCGATCTAGTTGCAGCGGCAAAAGAGATCTGGGGGAAGCTCAAGGTGCATCATGAGATAGGGAGTCGGCCTCGAGCTGGTTGAAGACCTTGAGCTTTTGCAGTTGGCAGAGTCAGAGCTGAGGATCGGCTCCAAACCCCATCAGTAAGAATGAACGGCGAGATAGAACAACTTCACATCAAGCATTTATAAGTGCCTTGAAGGGGACTGACACTATTTCTAGAAATGCAGCATTGTCAGTGTTGATTAAGAGGTATGCTTGGTTGGACTCCCAGAGTTTTTCTGATGAGTAAAAAAATGAGATTTTGACTACTCCTTGAGTCTGACTGTGTGTTTGGTACAACAGCTAACTGGATCCTTAACTACTGGAATGACAGAGGTAAATTGATGCAAGGAGTGTTGAAAATATTCCATATTCCCACATTCTTCTCCTTTAAGCAAGATAACTTGCGACTGTCTAACAGAAAAAAACCTCAGCTGAACAAGAAGCAAATCAATAAAAGGTAACAGCAGGACAACAACTCCACCAAGCAAAACAAGAAGGGTTCCTTTTCTAAAAAAAAAAGATATCCCCCAACCAACTCGCAACTATGCTAAGGGGCAGAACCCACCTTTATCAAGTCCCCCATTGGGTGCCTCATCTCTGACGTTCGCTCTCACCAAGACAGCCCTTACCAGCTGGACCAGACTTGGTTATTCCCTCCTCTTCTCCAGAAAATGCTGGAATCATGGGTCAAAGAACTGGTTTCTCCTTCACAAAATATGAAAGATTTATACTTCAGAATGTTCTTACTTCCCAAAAAACAGCCATCGTGGAGACTGGTGTTGGACCTTTACTTTCTGAATATGTCTGTCAAGATTCCCAAGTTCAAGATACTCACCCTGCAGACAGTGTTCCCTCTGTTGCTGGACCACTGTTTTATGGTGACCCTGGATCTGATGGGTACTTATAATCATATCCCCATTGCTCACTGCTTCAGGAGATATCTAGGTTGTGTCTGAGGTCACTATCAGTTTTCTGCATTGCCCTTTGATCTATCTACTACACCCTGAGTACTCTCCAAATGCCTTTCTGTGGCAGTGGCCCACTGTTGAACACTGGGCGTTCACATCTTTCCATAGATGGATGACTTGACGATCTGTGCAGATTCTGCTTCCAGGTGTTTGGAATCACTAGTGAAGGTCTCAACCTTACACTCTCATCTAAGGTTCAAGTAGAACCTCCTAACGTCATGTCTGACACCCTCACAAAAACTCATCTTTCTGGGGTGTTTGACCGACTCCAACAAGAGAATGGCCTTTCTACCTGAAGACAAGGTCCTATCATCCCAGATAGTGTTTTTGCGATCCTCCAAGAGGAATTTCACCGCGGCAAGAAAATTCCTAATAATTCTTGGACTGATGGTGTCCATGACTCTCAAGATACCACTGGCCCATCTTTACATGAGAAAACTTCAAAGGCATGTCCGAAATTGCTGGACCCAGCATTTTCATGCCCTGGAATCCCACCTGCCAGACCTGCCTTTTATCAGACAAGACTTATACTGGTGGAGAGAATGGTTGAGTATCAATCCAGCGCTGCCTATCTCTCCTCTGATGCAAGTACAACCTGTCCAGACAGAATAATCCAACTTTTGCCTGGGTGCTCTGTCAATGGGCATGCAAGTGCAAGCCACATGAAGGCCAAGGACACATAAGTATGTGAATATCAAGGGGATGCTGGCAGTGATTCATGCTTTGAAAATCCTTCACTATCTTTGGATTATGTGTCATCTTCAAGTAATTAAGGACAACATCACAGTGATGTGATATGTCAACAGACAAGGGGGTATGAGGTATTACCCTCTATGCTGGTTGGCAGTGACAGCCTGGGAGCAAGCTTCTCAGTATTCTCTGACTTTTCAGGCATGATACATACTGTCAGTGCAGAATGTTGTGGCAGACAGATAAAGCAGATCATGGGTAGACCTGCATGAGTGGAATATCAAGGCAGTGGTGTTACAGGATCTGTTCCGGATGTGCAGAATGCCTCATAGATCTGTTCACCTTCTTTCCAAACATACAGCTGGAAAAATTATTTTCCAGACATCCTTGCAGACATGCTTGGAGAACAGATGCATTCTCGTTACCTTGGATTGCAATGTTCCTATATCTGTTTCCACCCTTTTCACTGATTCACAAGGTGCTTCTGAGAGTTCAAAGAGAAATGCCAAAGATCATTGTGGTGACCCCTTAATGGATCAGGCAATCTTGGTTCTCCCTGTTAATGGTATTGCCCAATGGTAATTACCACAGACTTCCTTACACGCTATATCTGCTCTCACAATCTCAGGTGCAGCTGGTGCACCTTGATTTGGAGAAACGTCAGTTGACAGCCAGGATGGTTAAATCTTGACTCATTTAGGCATATGGTTGCTGAGGATGTACAGCAGGTGTTAAAGGAGACTGAAAGACCTACTACTAGAAAATCTTATGTTTACAAATGGGTGAGGTCTCCTAAGTGGTGCCTAAATTGAAACAGTGGGCCCCTTGAGGTTAATATCCCTCTGATCTTGAAATATTTGTATAAGCTAAAAAGTGCATTTAGCAGCCGTTACTGCTTGTCTGCCAGTGGATCCTCTTTTTTCTTCTTCTCTCTAGCTGAAACAGTTCATGAAAGAAGTATTCCATATGAGACCTCTTCAGAAGCGAATTCTTCCTTCATGGGACCTAAATTATGTTCTTGAAAAATTGACCTTAGAGCCTTTTGAACTGACAGTTCAAGATGATCTCAGGTTCTTAATGCAGAAAACTGCTTTGCTTATTGTTCTGACATCTGCAAGGCAAGTTTCTAAGCTGCAAGTTCTCATGGAGGGGACAACCTTACCTGATTTTTCCATAGTGATACGGAAGTGTTACGCAAAAATTCCTCTTTCATGCCAAGAGTGATCTCAGAATTCACGCTCAACCAGTCTATTAATCACCCTCTGTTCTTTCCAGAACCAAAGAATACAGGAGAGAGGATACTTAACACCTTGGATGTGCACAGGCAGCTCAGGTACTACTTTGACAGAACAAAGCTCTTTAGAAAGGCTGAAAGACTTTTTATTTCCTTTTCTGGAGTAATGAAAGGTCAAGTTGTCTCTAAACAAAACATTGCATGTTGTTCTCTAATATTGTTTTTTGTTACACTCACCATGGCAAGGTGAATACAGGCAAGGTAAAGGCACATTCCACTATGGCCTCTTCTTCTTTGTGGTGTATTGGAAAGAAGTAGAATTTAGAAATATTCTAGAGGCAGCAACTTGGTCCTCCCTCCATCCCTTCACAAAGCACTACAAAGTGGATGTTTTTTCTATCTCTAAAGTAGGCTTCACAAGGACAAGGGGGCTCCTGGACTCTTATCCTTTCTCCTCCCAGGTTGGGAATCTACCCATATTCCAGTAAGGCACAGTACAGTTGCATAAGTTTGATTTACCTGTAACAGTAGATGTTCATAGAACATACTGCCTTATTGGCAGTACCCTCCCACCACCCCCCCTTTCGATGGGTGTATATAGTTGGTTGTTGGGAGTTGCTGTTGTGTTTTGGTTCAGCAACCTTTTTTGTTATGTGTGTGGTGTTTGGTTTGGGACAGTAGGTGTTAGCAAAGCTTATGTTTCCATCTGCTGTTCCTGTTGGATCCTAGAAAACAGGAAGGGTCCTGTCTGTGAGAATGAAGGACTGTCCTGTTTGGGCCAGGTGATTGGTCCTTTTCACTCACAGACAGGCAGTGGAGTAGTTATGAGATTGGACAGACTGCCAGAGGGAAAGTTGCAGGGAAGTACTATCCATATGCCAGTAAGGGAGTGCATTTTATGAACATCTACTGTCACAGGTAAGTAACTTATGCAGTTGTACTTTATTTACAGTGTTTCTCCTGCCACCATTCAATTGTGCTCCAGCTAAAAATGTGATAGATATGTAGATAGACAGACAGACAAATGCATTAACAAGCAAACAGACAGGGGACCCTAATTTTCCATTTTATAAATACTATAACATTCCCAATTCTGGACTGTCCGAGTATCAGAAAAAAATATGAGATTCAATGGAAATTTAAATTTTAGACCAAAGGTTCATTGTTCATAATTTGCATTTCTTCACATATTTACATAAAAATGTCAAGTTTGCTCTGTTCAGTATTCTGTATTTAGAAGATATTTGACTTTTGCTTACAGACAGATACACCAGATACACTAAAACATTAAGCAAATACACAGTAATGACTGGAAAATACTCCTAATGTCAAGGTATTATACTTGGAATTTCATCTGGTTAGAGCAGAATTTCACTTTCTGAATTATTGTAAAACTGTGTCTCTGTAGTCAGATAAATAAAATGCATGGATCCATACTCATCTCTCTTCTAGCCCCATGAACAGCTTCCCAGCACCAATGTTACATCTGCTACAACTGAATAGCTATCCTTCTGTTTTTCATATTTGCTCAGAAGCATTTGATTTGTAAAAATGAATATAATCTTATAGACGAGAAAAGAAGAGTACTGGATTATCAAAAAGAACAGACAGAAGGATGTGATATCTAGCCTAGAAAGCAATAAAATGATGCAAACACTATGAGTAAAAAAAATTACTCTCCATGATAGTATCTTAAAAAATGTTCAATACTTACTTTGGAAGAAAAGATCTTATTTGAGATACGTATGTTTAACAAATCACTTCTGTGCTACACAAGGGGATATGAAGTGCTTTTCAGAGATGCACCGGGTAGTCACTCTGCAAATGTCCTAGAATGACAAAATAAAAAAGCAAATGATGAAGACAAGCATAAATTATTTTTTTGTTAAAAAAAAAGTTCAGACTGGCTCTTCTGCTGCTTTAAAATGAATACTGAATACTTTTAATGAAAATTTTCAGGACTACTGGCTTTTTCTTTTAATTCTGTGTGTTATCTGAGCTTCTTTGTATCATACTTTTCAATTTCAACTTGATCTCAAAGAAAGAGGCAAAACTGTGTTATGCTTACATTCTACTGCAAAGAAATTAAACAAGACTTTGCAAGGCCAATTGTTCTCTTTTCTTGTAGGTGAAGAGATGTAACAGCAATGGAAGGAATCAAGATGTTATAAAAGTAAACCCTGCTATGACAGGATCCAATATTTTATGAAAATAAAAAACTCAAAAATGCAAAAAGTAAAGTAAATAAGCATCGTTTTTGAAGGGGGCTCAACCCATCTTCACCTATTAAAATGGAGGCTGTATCTCCATACCCTTGTGCTTTAAGTCCCAGAGGGCATACAATTTCATAGAAGAGAAATGTAGGAACACACAAAAATAATTATATTTAGTGCAAGGAAGGATCAATTATTTTGAAAAGTTGCAATTATAGTATAAGGTGTGCAAGTTAAAGATATTTAAAAAAAGTTAAATTCTGGAGTAAAACTCAATAAAGATAGATAATGTTGTTTTTTTTAAGTAAGCATAGCCCTAAAGGTTAGCATCAGATTTTTGTCACCTTACTTGAGAAAGTACAGTAATGACAGGGTTTGTCCAAATTAAGAGATGAATTTGTACATGCAAAAAAATAAATAGTTTGAGGTGCAATGTCTTTTGCTCTGGATCTGGTTAAAAAGACAGCAATATAAGTTTTAAATAAAAAACTAAACAATGCCAAATTTAGAAAACTACACACTCCTATTTAAACCCAGGTCCATGACTTTACTAATTTTCAAAAATGTTAGCTATGCATGCCAGAAACATGGACATAGCACAGACACGCTTACATGGCTCAGATCTTATCTTCACAATTTCTCATAATCTCTGTTGATAACACTGTCTCAGTCAGAGGGTATTTCATATTCAGCACACAGCCTTCACCTACACTCAACTCTAATAACTCAGCAGACATTGCTAATGAATTTAACTCTAACTTTGTTAAATTAGTCTCCTTCTTACTCAACAGCTCTGAACTAAAAAAATGCCATGAACACATTGCAAACTAATAATTTCCCACACTCTCTCTCTCTAGCCAGTCCCCACTGCTATCATCAAAAAAACTACTACTGGACAAAGATGGCCGCCTTTCTGTAGACACTGTACATCTACAGCTCTCCAGTTACTTGCAAGAATAAGTAACCCTGAGGATATACTACAAGTCTTTTTGCATTAATTACCGGATATAACTATTCTACTACAACCAAACTACGACTGAGAATCAAAAGAAGGAAAAACTAATTAATTTCACAGGATTAAAGCTGATTGTCTGCCTGACTCTGAATAGAGCTATAAACAAAGGATCTATCTGATTTCTGTTTCAAGATGTCAAAACTGGACAAAAATATGGACACAACAACAACTAAAACTAAATTATCAATGCTGATGTCACCAGAGAAAGACTCTACATTTAAAAGACAGAAAACTGTAAAACCACAAGATCTTTTAAAAACAGGAGGAACAAACCAACCGGATCAGCTAGCTAACATGGAGGACATTAAAACAGCACTGTTACCCATACAAGAATCTTTAAATGCACTTTCAAACCAGATACTTGCTTTTAATGCCACATGCAGTCAAATTCTCGACAGAATAGATAAATCTGAGGCTAGAATATCTGATAATGAGGACAGAATAACATTTCTTACAAAAAACAGATATTCATGACCTGGACATTCAAACTATGCAGACCAAGATCCTGGATTTAGAGGCAAGATCCAGAAGAAACAACATAATTATTAGAGGAATCGGAAAATATTCAATATAATGATCTAATGCCTACCATTACACAGATACTGGAAATATTGTTCGAGGACTGGTATGGCTAAGCAAATAGTCATAGAAAGAGCACACAGAGCTCTCAGGAATCACAAGCATCAAATATTCCTAGACGGTTTATGTCAAAATTCTGAATTACCAGGATGTAAATAAAATAATTCTAACTATGAAAAGAAAGGAGGTTTTGTAATGTGGCAAAATAACAGAGTTTCTATGGGTCAAGATCTACCACTGCAAATCAGACAAGCCAGACAAGCATTAGCCTTACTGCAAATTTCTTATTGATAAAATATAAAATTCCAGATGAAGTATCCAAGTACATTAATCTTTACATTTGATGGAGCCAAATATTCTGTTTCTACAAAAAAGCAAAACTCACCTTTTGAAGACTTTTAAATCCAACTGGAACATTTAGTCTGTGTACAGCAATACAGATTCTGGGATTCCATGTCTACTATACCTCAAGGCTTCAAAATCCTTTGTTTGCTTTTTCTTGTTTAATCATTAACCAGTATTTTCTTACAGGTCCAGCTTAAATCCAAAGATTTGAACTCCTGCAGCCTTGATGAACTGTGTGTCTGTGAGTCAACAGGAAGTCCTAGAAATGCTCCAGAGGGTCAGCTTTTGTTGTGGCACTTCCAGAAGTCTGTCCACATAATGGGTCCCAGAACTCAAAATCAAGATTTTTATACCAGGAAGTAGCAAGCTTTTAGAATGGCAAAACGAGGCTCCTGGACTATTTTAGAGAGGTTTGACTTTTATTTTGTATAAAGAAATGTCAGCTTATTCAGGTAAGGATTTAAACTGGGCTGTAACATATGGTTAAATAGAGTAATTTAACTACAATGTTAGAAACAATATAAAGTTACTACAGTTATTCTATTTTGGATCTAGATAGTGTGCCTGAAGATAGAAATGCAGTTATAATTATATACTATTGATATTTTTGCTTTTCTGCCTTTCAAATGACTGCTTTCTCCTTATTAATGCTATGATAATCTATATGTGTTAACATGTATAATTCACTCTCCTATTCTTAAGGGAATGGAAGGATATATATTTTATGTGGTTCTAGAGATTCTGTGCATTATGTTAGCTATATATTTCTTACAGTATTAATACATTAATGGTGAAAAAAATGTTACTGATGTTGTTTTATATCAAATGCTGCTGTAACATGTTATACTTACCTAGGCAAAGTTAGATAAGACAGTTAGTTATTCTAGGATAATATAACCAATTATTTAATAATAATGTATGTAAATCATTACAGGTAGAATAAGAAATTTGTATGTAAGACATAACAGTGTGTTAACTAACTAATATGTTCAAGAGCTGTAGATAGGTACTAGTGTTTAATGGGGAATGTGTAGGTTAGTTTTTGTAGGGTTAGTTGTAGTTATCATAGGTTTTGTATATCTTGTTAGGGTGTTATTATATAATAGTCATTTAGGATTGATGTATACCAATAGAAGTCTAAACAGTGTTAAAAACCTATGTTTGTCCTGGTCCAGGAGAATAGTGGATAGGCACTGGTTAGGGATGGGGCATTTAGTTTGCTCCAGATATTTCAAAATCTGATATTATACCGGAATCTAGTATCGTTTTTCAAATTCAACATATACACTAACATTTTAAAAGTATTTTTATGTGGATAATAGACTCATGGAATGTTAAAGGTTTCCAGAATCTGAAAAAAGGAAACTATTTTTCATTTACTCTTCAGTCAAAAGCACCATTTATTTTGTGACAAGAAACCCACTTGGCTAATGATCAATGGACTGCCATTAAAAATAAAAATGGATCAGGGAGGGACAACTAATAGTGCAGGTGTAGCAATAATCATCAAAACTCAGTTCCAAGAGAGAATTTTAGATTTTAAAATGGATAAAGAAGGAAGATGGTGTTATGTAATTTTGATAAACCGGTGATTCTTCTTAATATATATGCCCCATGTACCAATCAGCAAACCTTCATAACATCACTTTACTTTATTTTAAACCAATATAACAATTATTATATAATAATAGGAGGTGACTGGAATACATACCAAGACCCTAAACTAGATAAAACAAGTCCCCATAGATCTTATAATAATCAGGCAGTGATAGCACTGCAGGAACTTAAAGCAGATTTTAAACTTTATGATCCATTTAAATATAATAAGGACCAAATGAATCCAAATAACTTCACATTTTATTCGAGCTGTCATAAAATGTGGTCCAGGATCGATTTCTTTTAATATCAGATACACTAATGTGTTTTGATCCCTATATATACATACAAGGGATCACCCAGGATCACATTAACCTTTAAGAAAGATACTTGTCATAAATTGCATGCTAGGGGTTATAATTGGACATTAAATCCATATCTATTGCATAAAGAGGATGTATTAAAAGAAGCTCAGGAGTTTTAATCAATTATTAAATAATCTTTTAGAAAACCGACATCCATCAGACATAGAATGGGCAACTATCAAAGCCAAATTAGAGGAATGTTTATCCAAAAGCTACTTTCTACAAGAAATTACAAGTGAAAGATATGCATGACTTGGAATCAAAAATTGAATTATTAGATCAGGAATTAATTAGAAATTATAGTAAACAAAAATTATTAAATTGTCAGAAGAAACTTTTTATTACAAAACAGTAAATTATCATTCCATGAACAGAAAATGCTGGTAAAATCGCTAATCACATACAGACCCGTCAAAAGCACTAGCCGTATATTATTAATCGTGAAGTCACCTTCCCAAATCCCTGAAATATACTTCAACAATAAAGGAAGATATCATAAAGGTTTTAATATTTTCAGAACTATATGGTGAACAACAGGATGTAAATCCAAATAAGAATAATAATGATTTTCTTCAGAAAATTATATTTCCAAAGATTAATGATGAGCTTCATATGAACCTGATTAAACCTATTTCTCCAGAGGAAATAACTGATGTTATCAAGAAATTGAAGCCATACAAAGCTCGGGACGGATGGTTTGACTACAGAATTTTATAAAACTTTTAGTGATATTCTGGGAAAATACTGTCAGTGGTCTTTAACTATATTATTAACAATAAAATTACTGACCCACACTTTAATGCATCGAAAACTATTCTCATACCAAAAGAAAATACTGATCGACAAAACCCGGATAATTATAGACCCATCTCACTTTTAAACATAGATATGAAAATTATGACATCGATTTTGGCTAACAGGTTGAAAATGGTAATTAACCCTATAATATCTGATGAACAAGCGGTTTTATAAATAGCAGACAAACTATAGATAATACATTAACACTGCATACAATGATTTCTCATGCCACCCATAAAAAACCATAATCTTTATGCACTTATAATTGATGCACAAAAAGCATTTGACAGAGTGAACTTAGAATATTTATTTGACATTTTAACATGTTGAATTCACTTCAACTTTAAAAATTATATACCAATCCTTATACAAATCTAGTCATTAACAGGAATCTTTCAAAAAGAATTCAAATTAAAAATGGTACACGTCAAGGCTGTCCTTTATCTCCCTTGTTATTCAATTTGTATTTGGAACCTCTATTTTGCACATTAAACAAAATATCTATCATAATGCTCCAAGGATCTAGAAGATCACAATGGCTGCTTTGCAGATGATTTGAGTATTTATTGCACAACACCTGTTTGGATACTAATAAAATATTAAAGGCAGTAGAAGAATTTGCAAAATTTCCAATTATAAATTAAATTTAAAAAAAACTAAGATATTCCCATTAAAGACACCTACACCTTTTTCACTATTACCATTAGTAGGGCAGGTAAAATCAGAAGAAAAAATAAAATACTTAGGAGTGGTTTTCTCAACAGACAACAGAGATTTTATCTCAATAATGTTACAGATAGTATCTGACTTGAAAGGATGGGATACTCTGAAATTACCAATAATGGCGAAGGCTTCAATTATTAAAATAAATATACTTCGTAGATCAGTATATATTTTAGACAAGTTCAAATCTCCAAAAATTCTTCAAACAGCTTCATACAGAACTAGCTAGATTTCTATGGGAACCTAGAAAAGTTAGGATATCGTATGATAAATTGATGGCTCCAAAAATAGGGAGGGTTGGATCTACCTAATTTGAAACATATTATTTAATAATAAACACCAATAGACTTTTAAGAATAATTAACTTTGATGGGTGTAACTCGAAATGGGTTCCCAAATGGCTGGTTCTTAATCATAAACATGTCAAGGAATTGGATATTAACTGCAAGGCATTACCTTTTTAAACAAAATACTCTTAAAGTGTACTGTTGGAACATATCAAAACATATATAGTTTCAGTACAAAATCTTTTAACTCATTAAATCTTTTGCAAAGTATGATAATTCTTCAACCATTTCACAAAAATCCAAATCTGAAAATTGGTAACCAGCTGATAGACCTTAAGAAATTCCCACTTATAATTAATTTAACTCTACTTGATTTATATCCTTTTTAGGTATCGATTCACAATATTTTAGAAGAGTTGAATCTCCCAAATCGTATCTAATTATAATAAGACAATTAAAAGACCTATCAATAAGTTACCTTAGTAAAGGGAATGACATAATTAAAGAAGAAGATTTAAACATGTGTCTGAACTTATGGCAAACCCTTACACAGGAATGTAAATATATAACTGCAGCATATGGTTTGATTAAAGAAATAAAATATAATAATCAAATATTAATTTCCAAATACTGAGAGAGAAATTGTTGACAATTGAAGAAAGTAAAATACTAAAAGCAATTCACTTAACCATAAAATCTGTGTCCTTCAGAAGCTATTATTTACCCAATTGATGATATTTAATAACGCGTATTACGCGTCTCACTCTACACAAATTTAACTCAAAGAACTCACCAAAATGCCCATATTGTATAGATCAAACAGCCGACCTCCTACATATGTTTTGGAGTTGTAAATGTATTTTCAAACTCTGGAATTCCTTGAAACTTCAACTACAAAAATGGGATATCAACATTCCACACTCTCCTGGGAATTTACGATTTTATATATTCCACCACCCAACTTGGAAAGAACCCAAAGAATTATACTAGTCAATAGTTTTTTGTTGATGAAGTTATATATAGCTTCCAATTGGTTGAACCCTTTACAGACATCATGGCAAAATTTCAAGATAGTAGCCACCAAACATATTCTAGCACATAAATTTCTAATTAGTGATCATAAGAAAAATGTAAACAATACAAAAATATGGGAACAAATCTTTAACATTGTATTAGCTTAAAGTTCCATTCCACTATTCTCTGGGAAAAACTGAATAACTGTTGAATTTTATTGAGATAAGTCTTATATGGTTACTAGTTCTTTTTTCTTCATTATTTTTTTTTTAGAAGTGTATAGGTATGTATAATGATTCTATGTAACTGTTGGAAGCATTCATGTACATATTTGTAAGTAGTTGGTAGTACTGTATTAGTTGTTTGGAAAAAATAAAATAAAGAATTATTATTGAAAAAAACAAAACAAAAAAAAAAAAAAAAAAAAAAACTACTACTAAAACTAAAATCTACCTCCCTAGTACCAGACAGTCTGCCTAGCAAATAACTAAAAATGGCAGCAGAGGCCATTACCCTGTCTCAATTCTAATAAACCAAATACATCAAATTAAATGTAGACTCTGCACAGAAGAATAGAAACAAACTCTCTCAGATACACTAAAGCAACAGACAGAAGAAAAAGGCTAAAATCACCACTAATGCAACCAAGGCCACTTTTCTCAGAAATAGATGCCCTTTTTCTCTTCGGCTGGAAGACATTAAAACAATTAGCAGGCCAAATTGCAGCTAGCCCCCTTCTCAGAATACAAGTTCATCAGTAGCCAAACCACACCCTCTTCACAGATACAAGTTCATCAGTACCCAAAACACCCCCTCCTCACAGATACAAGTTCATCAGTAGCGAAAGCACCCTCTCCTCACAATACAAGTTCATCAGTAGCCAAAGCACCCCCTCCATACAGATACAAATTCATCAGTAGCCAAAACACCCCTTCCTCACAATACAAGTTTATCAGTTGCCAAAGCAACTTGCAACTTTACAAGAATGTATAGAGACTTTCTCTTACATGCTACACAAATTCTACAAAATACAGGGTGGGTGGCCTAATGGTTAAGGTGTTTGCCTTACAAATTCAGGGTACAGGGTTTGAGTCTCACAAGGGATAATTGGCTAGGCTTAAAATGGCTCGCAAGGGCAGTTAGCCTAGTACTAACCTATGAGCCTATGAGCCTATAAACACCACTTTAGACATTGGATGGGCCCAAACCTTCCTATCTCCATCACCTTGTTAAGTACTGCCCCACATTTAACAACCAGGGAAACCAAAACTCAACTATCCAGGTTAGATACAATCTTCGGAGCTAAATTCAATAAATTACACCCAGCCTTTCTAAAAATTGCTGCAGCACACATAGACAAACCCAGCTCATGCATTTATATCTTTTCCTTCAGCACATAATGCATTTAAACACCTCATCATAACTCCTCTGCCGTAAGTCACTAAATCCAAGGGATGCAAAGACTGCAGACCCATATCAGTTTTATGTCCTCTAGCTAAAACATATGAGATACTGCCTTATAATCAACCTTTTACCAAGATAAATAGTTATCGGCTACCTTGCAATGAAAATCATGGCTTTCACACCACGACTGCACTATACACAGTTACAAACAAAATATATTTAAATGAATGATGGTTACTTCACAAATGGGCTCTCCATTGATATGATGATAGCATTCAAGACTGTTAACTACTCATCTTACTTAATAAAATTGATAAACATAGCTTTGGCAGCTATTCAATGATCTGGTTTAAAAGCTACAGTGAAAGTAGGATGTTTCAAATTTATATCAACAACAATTACTCAAAAGCAAGCTGCATTAACAATGTATCACAAGGGTCAGTCCTTGGGCTTTTACTTTATTCTTTACTTATAAATGACTTAACTGAGAACATGTCTCACATCAATGTAACTATGTACACAGACAACCTAACTTCTTTTTAGAGTCACGCAAAACCTTTTCTCAGTTACAGTATTCATAACAATCCAAATGTACTTGTCTATATAGCTACATGCAAATAAACAGATTAATAATCAACCTCCCCAAAAATTTAGTATCAAACTTTTTTCTACCCCTCCAAAAACTGAAGACTCTACCACAACAGATTCTGAAAGATACCTCAAAAAATATTACCCCAAGTGTATCCCACAGGAACTGAGGTGCCTCAATTTATATAAAAACAAGCAACCCTCAAGGCTGCTGAAAAACTAGGACATGCTTGAGCATCTCCATGTCCAAATTACCAAAGGCAAAGTCCCATACCATATCTTTGCAAGCTATAGGTCTCTCTCTCGCTCTGTGACCCAGGAAACTGGTAACACATACTTAAACATCAAGAGACACTCCCCATTCAACCCAGTGTCATATTCATAGGCGACTTTAACTACTCCGCTATAAACTAGAAATCTGAACCAGCTAGCCCATAGACACACTAGAGGCACTTTACCTGTCCTCACAAACATGACAGAACGTTACACCCCCCCCCCCAATATCCTGTGTTCAGGTCAGATCATAAAGCTGTCTCATTTGAAAGAAAAATAAAAACATGGACCCAAGCTAACCCTGGAACATTTGGGAATTATTCTAAGGCAAACTTTGTATTAATGACACCCTAGCAAATTTTCAAGTCTCCCCCTCCAAACCCTGGGAACTCCACTGCCTACAGGGAATAGTTCATGGAAACTATGTACAATCTTGTTAATGGCTGCATAGAGTCAGGTGCATAGAGTCAGCTGTGCCTACCTGGAATAAGCACAGGACAAACAAAAAACATATCACTGCTAGAATCTCCTTGTGTTCTGACTGAAGAGTGCTTCTCAAACAATCTGGAAATATAGCACTGATAAGTATATTTTTTGGCACTTTTTAACTTTTCAGAATTCTGCACTGTCCTAATTTTTGCTTAACTGAATTATTTATATATTTGCTGGCATTGTTTTCTGATCTGTTCTGAAACTGGTCCCCTCCACCCTATTCCTGTGGTGTTGTTATAGTTGGTAGCTTTGCAGTGGCCAACCCCTACTGTAGATTTGATCTGGGACACTTCTCCCAGTCTAGTGTCATTAGCTCATTCTACCTAATACAGAGAGAACATCTGAGAGGGCCAACCCACTTAGGTTCTTAATCTTGAATTATCTTCTGCTCCTCCTTTCTCCCTTTCTACTTTACTAAAAAAAACTTTGTTAGAATCTCCTTTTGTTCTGACTGAGTGTGCTTCTCAGCTGATAAGTATATTTCTTGGGACTTTTTATATGTTCAGAGTTGAATAAAACAGATGAATTCAGTTCAGAATACATTTTGAATAAATTGCATTTATTTAAACTGTATTTGCTTTAATATTGCTACACATTCAAGTGTGCTAGCTTGCACTGTACTTGAATTGTTTTAGTGCTGTTTTAGCTGCTTTTCTGTAAAAAAAAAAATTCTAAGCTTGTTTCCTGCCTTTCCTGTAACTAGTCTAGTCCAGATACAGATTTGCTGTATCCAGGACTGTTTGTAAGCTTCTAAGCCCCCCAAGCCTTTCTGTGTTGGAGGGAAGCCTTCTAGCTTATCAGTGGGAGTGGTAAGCACTAGGTAGCCTATCTACCACAAGAGAGGACTGTTTGTAAGCTTCTGAGCTCCCCAAGCCTTTCTGTGTTGGAGGGAAGCCTTCTAGCTTATCAGTGGGAGTGGTAAGCACTAGGTAGCCTATCTACCACAAGAGGACTGGTGTCTGGACCAGAAATTGTAGTTTAATGGCCCTTTGGGCAGTTTTTCCATCTCTTTCAACTTTCTGGTTTAAAAGCCTGCATTTGTGCTTGTTTCCTGCCTTTCCTGTAACTAGTCTATTCCAGATACAGCTTTGCTGTATCCAGGACTGTTTGTAAGCTTTTGAGTGGTGCCAAAGTCTGCTCTTCAATTTTTCCCTTAGATCTGCTAGTTCTCTCCACTCCTGTACTTTTACTAGCTTATTAGTCTAGCACTTTACCAGACTTCTTGTAGCAATTATTGTAGCACACAAAAGTGCTACCAGCACTAAATGTTCTACAAGGAAACAGCTCCAGTACTTAATATTAATGCACACCTCTCCAGGCATGTCTAAAGGTGAGTTCCCTGTGCTTTCTCCTATTAACCTGGTGAACTTGGGCATCCTGAGGCAATGTAACAACTGCCTCATGTACACTGACAACATTCTCCTCTTACCTCCCAACACTCAGACTTGCGACAGATGCACTTATATATCCAAATTGGAAGCCACGCACTCTCTAGCCAAGACCAGAATAGCTGGTCAAGAGGAGAAGGTCAACACTTGCACCATACCACATGGAACACACAGCCCTCCAGAACACACACCAACACTGCTTTCACATAAAAACACAAATGAC
The DNA here is from genome assembly GCF_019279795.1 of Protopterus annectens. NCBI lineage: Eukaryota > Metazoa > Chordata > Ceratodontiformes > Protopteridae > Protopterus > Protopterus annectens. The sequence continues at coordinate 425,667,783 of NC_056743.1, read as the reverse complement.
ACACCCACCTTCGCAGATGCTCTCAAAAATCTACCTAAACAGCAGAGACCTCCAAGGCAGAAACGCACTCAACCAATACAACACAACACTAATCACGTGACACATAACTCTCCTAAACAGTGTGCCACTCACCCAAAGCCACTAAGGCAAAACAGCATGCCCAACACACTAGCCATAGGTGACTCGATAGTGAGGCACACTGATGTCCCACTCACTAGGTTGAATAAGGAGAAAGTAACAGTTAGTTGCCTGTCAGGCACCAGGATCCGCCACATAATTCATGCACTCAGGTCCCTCAACAACAGGTACAAATATGACTCTGTCATTGTACATGTGGGTGTGAATGACCTGAGATGTACCTCCCTGGACTACATGAAAAGAGACATGGAGGAGCTCTCAGATTATGTAGCCCAGGCAGTTATGACCCTAGCCCTGAGCAGCATCCTACCATCACCCAGAATGATACCACAGTACAAGCAGAACATGATTGATTTCAACAACTAGCTAAGTTTCTGGTGCCATTCTAAGGCGATCCAGTATCTGTCTGCCTGGGATGACATGACTGACAGACCTCGATGCTTTCCCAGAGATGGCCTGCATCTATCACCCCTGGGCTTCTGGATACTGGCCAAGGCTCTTGCCACCCCTATAGTGCCTTTTTTAGGCAGTGTTCCAAAGACCAAGTTATCACCATAACAGCTACAAACAAATGCAATCTGAGTGTCATGCTGCTCAACGCTAAAAGTCTAAATCTCAAAATGCACTCGCTTGAACCACTCCTTAAAATGGAGCACATTGACATTTGTGCTGTAACAGAGACCTGGCTCAAGGCAGCAGAAAGCATTCCTGCACTACCAGGCTATAACTCTACTCCACACCTTTCGGCCCCAGAGCTTGGACCGAAGCTTCAAAGGCAGTGTTGTTTCCATATTCATAAAGGATGCACACATCTCCATACTGGTAGCCCAACATAATGCATCTGAGATACTTCAGGTGCAGCTAACATTGGGAAAGACAGTGATTCAGGTCGTAACCTGCTATAGGTCCCCAACCATGCCCCAAGACTCACATTCCATGTTCCTAAGCACCCTGGAGAATATTAGGGTCCAACCTAACACTGTCATACTGGGAGACTTCAACTACCTCTCCATTAACTGGGAAAACTACTCATGTACCAATACACTTGCCCAACGTTTCTTGGAATTCATCAATTCCAATGCCCTGGACCAGCTTGTTCTTACTCCCAACTAGAGGTAGCAACATCCTTGACCTGGTTATTACTAACATGGGCGACCGTTAATATAATCAGTAGTCAACTGCTCCCTGGTTAGATCCGACCACAAACTAACCACCTTGGAAATCCACCCAACCCCCCGCAAAGGTAACCACCATGAAAAACTTCTCTAAAGCTAACTTTTGGGTCCTAAAAACAGAGGTGGCTAACTTCACAGCACCCATGCAAATGGAGAACAGTTGCATGACCGCCGAATCATACACCAATGCACTGTATGAACACGTACACAAATGCATGGATCTCGCCATACCCAATAGAACCAAGACGCTCTCCTCCAAAAAAAGGAAGCCAATCTGGTGGTCCCCTGCCATAAACAAACTCTACAGGAGAAGGAAGAAACTGATGCGGAATAAGGTGAAGTCCCAAGACTGGAAAAACTTCTTTATCAGCCTCAACAAAAAGTTGAGATCCCTCATCAAATCCTCTAAAGCTAGCTATGAAAACAGAATTCCAGCAGATAGTAAAGACAACCACAAGGCCTTCTATACTTATGTAAAGAATCTCCACGGCAATACCCAGATTTGCTCTGAGCTACTGCACAATGGTACCTCCTATACTGAGCTAAAAGACATTGCCAATATACTGGTCGACAGATTCATTGCCAACTTTACCCCCTCTCCCTCCCCAAAGGACCAATCACAATACCAGCATATTTCCAGGCATCCAATATTACTGCTGCACAGGTTAAAACAGCACTGTCCAAGGCCAAGAATACAGCTTCTATGTGACCTGCCAATATCCCTCTGTGTTCCACATGAACTACAGACTGAACTGGCACATCACCTGTGTGCCTTGTTCAATCACAGCCTCACCTTAGGCTTTGTCCCTATGGGAATGGTGCACTGCTACAGTCATCCCTCTCCACAAAGGAGGAGTGACTACAGACCCTGGAAACTATCGCCCCATTAGCCTGACGAGTCTGATTTGCAAAGCTATGGAATGCATCATCATGGACTTAATAAACAAGTATACAGGGAATCTCCAAACTCTGGATCTCATACAGTTTGGTTTTGTGAAGGGTAGATTATGCCTTCTCAACTTGGTCGACTTCTTTAAGTCAGTCACCAGAGCTGTGGATGAAGGCAAAGTGGTTTATACAGCCTATCTTGATCTGGTTAAGGCCTTTGATACCATTCCCCACTCAGGAATTATAGAAAAACTCACAAAGCTAGGAATCAACCCCATATATCACTAGGTGGGTTGCAAACTGGCTCACAAATATAACCCACAGTGTGAAAGTAGCTGACTCCAAGTCATTCTGACAACCAGTTATGAGTGAAATCCCACAGGGTTCAGTCCTGGGTCCTCTCATGTTTGGTATCTATTTCTCTGAAGTCCAGGCCAACACGACGGGACTCTGGCTGACAAAGTTCACAAGCGATTGCAAGTTGGGAGCTATTATTAACTCCCCAAGTGATGTTGACATCCTACAGAAAGCCCTCACTGAGACCAGTGACTGGTGTCAGAACCATGGCCTTAAGCTCAATGCCAAAAAATGTGTCATCATCCCCCTTTGGGAAAAACCCAGTTCCCATAAATTACCACATCAATGGTCCACTGAACACAGAAGGCATTACAAGAGATCTGGGAACACAGTTTGATAGCAACCTCTCTTTTGACCACCACATTGCCACTGTGGTCAGAAAGTCCTTCTATGTGACACATCTCATTACTAAAGGTTTTGCATCCAGGAAGAAAGAGGTCATTGTCTCCCTCTACTATTCCCTCATTAGGCCAATCATCGAGTACAATGCCCCATTTAGCATGAACCTCACTAGACACCTGCAACAACTGGAGAGGCAGCAAAAGTACCTCACAAAGAGGCTCCTAGGCCTTAAACACTTGTCCTATATGGACAGACAAAAAACTCCAACTATTCTCTGTCTCATATCGCCTACTTAGAGGCGATTTCTGCTTGACTTACAAAGCCATGTCTGATCGAGCTCTGTTAGAAATGCTACATCTAAAGAAATCCATCCCTCCACACTACACACTCCAGAGACCTCAACTTCATTACCACAATCAACAGAACATGCTGGCGGGACAGGTTCATAACCCAAAAACTGCCCATGCTATGGAATAGACTTCCCATACATGTTAAGCAGAGCACCTCACTAGCCCTCTTCAACAGAAATCTTGATGAGTGGATGGGAAATAGAAAATTCACCCTGGGGATCACTCCAGTGGCTCTACTCAACAGAGGCACTGGGAACTAAGGTCGGGTGGCACGATCCCAGGGTAATCCTATGGGCTAGGCTTGTAAAGACTCCAGGGCCATTAGCCTAGTATACACCTATGAATCTATGAACAGGCCACCCTGGTGTAATCCCAGCATCAACAGGTTGCATAACAAAAGGAAAAAAATAATGGCAAAAATTAGGAAGTGCAATGTTCAGTAAGGTTAAAGCTCCATCATCAATCTAAACAAGAACTCATAGGGCTAATCAAGTCTATCAAAGCCAAATTTCTGGTAATAATATCCTCACAGTATAAGGGCAATCACAAGGCATTCTTCAATTACACCCATAACCTGAAAAGCAATACACAACAGTGTATAAAACTAACTGTAAATGGAACCACCTATACTGAGCCAGAAGAGACAGCAAATCTACTGTCGGACAAATTTAGCCCCCCTCAGCCCTCAGACACCCTTCAGAATATAAGCTAAAGTACAACTTACCCAACTATCATTAGGGAACAGATCCTCTATGCACTTTCCAATGCCAAGAACACTGCATAATATCTCGGGATTCCACCTTAACAGCATGAAACACAATCTATCAGGGCCACTAGAATCACTATTTAACTTAGCCTCCAGACAGGATTCTTGATAAGCAAACTTTGGACTCTACACAAGGATGAGCTACCTACAGACCCAGATAACTAGAGACCCATAAATCTGACAAGTCTATCATGAAAAGTCATGGAAAGAATTATTAAGGAAATAATAAACAATGACATAGGAAAACTTAAGACATTGGGTCCAACCCAGTTTGGTTTAATCAAGGGTAGGTTATACCTACTCAACTTGGTGGACTTCTTTTATCTCACCAAAACAATGGACAAGAGCAAAAGAGTGTATACTTCCTATCCTGAGCTGGCCAAAGCATTCAACATAATACCCCCATCTAGGCTTTGTAGATAAACTTACAAAATTAGGTATGAACTACTATGTCACCCACAGGATTGTCAGCTTGCTCACAGATAGATTAGGATGGAGATGTCTACCTCCACAAACAGGCCAGTCACTAGTGGAATCTTTCAAGGATCAGCACTGGGGCCGCTCCTTTTTGGCATCTACTTCTCTGAGGTCGAGACCAACATCAAGGGCCTCTGGATGACCAAGTTTGCAGATGACTGCAAACTAAGTGCAGTCATAGAATCCCCCAAAGTCACAAATACCCTCCAGGGCATAAACAACATATCTTACATACACCATCTCAAAACCCTTACCCTGCACTCTGTCTTCTCCATACTACTGAATGGCGATCTATGGCTCGCCATCAAAGCATCATCTGTTCCCGCTCTGATGGACTTGTTGCACATCAGCAAAACAAATAGCATCTGAATTACCCAATTTAAAGACCTAAATCTCATCTGCAACATAAACAGGATATGTTGGAGGGACAAATCTCTGTCTCATAGACTACCTCTTTCTTTGAACAGGCTTCCCATCCATGTGAAGCAAGTGTTTCTCTAACACAGTTCAAGTGTAACTTGGACCAGTGGATGGGGAATTGGAAATTCATCCCAAGTCTGGCACTTATGTCTCTAGTAGACACAGACAGCCTATGAATGCTTGGCTACCATTCTCCAAACCTTTATATACCCCTTAAAATAACCCTGGGGTATCAAAACTTGTCAGATACATATGGGAATCATAGGTAAACTTAAAAAGCCTCCCCGGGCAGTTAGCCTATTTATCACCTATAAACCCATAAGAAATACCTCAGAGTCATACTTGAGTCTCATGTTTCATTCTCAAGTTATAGAAATGCAGTAATAAAAAGGTGAATTGTCAGTTGAAACTCAGCAATAGAATTTCACACCCCCTAATTTCAAAGGCAAAGAGATCCATAGCTAGAAACATATCAGCAGCAATACACACAACTTCAAATAGCAGAAAATAAAATATGTCAGTTTGTTCTTACAATCAACAACCATACATATCATTAGAACCTCTTACATGGCTTCCAATGCTATCACTGCAATGCAAAGACTCATTTCTACTCTGCACTCAAGTCTTCAAAATTATCATTTTTAGCTGGTGTTCTCATTGAAAGACCACTCTTGTCACTGAAAGGCTAAACAAATCCCTCAAGGGCAGTTTACATAAAAGCATTACCCATACCACAAGACTATTTTACTTAAAACTTTATTCTTCTTGAAGTTTCAAAAGTTCAGGGATAAGAAAGAAGGCAAACCTTGTGCTTCTGTGATGCCCAGAGGAGATTAATAGCTTTTACAGACTGTTGTGTAAATGCTCACTGTTCATAGGAAGTTACTAGGCTATTGGCCCTGAGGCCCTTACAAGCCTAGCCAGAAATTTAGCCCATGTTCCAACAAGTCAGCACCCTATGCCACTGTCTAGCAGGGACATAGGTGGAATCCCAGGGGTGTATTTTTCTGTTCCCCATCCAGTTATCCAAGTGGCACTTAAAAATGTTTAATGAAGTACTCTGCTTTACGTAGAGGAGGAGTCTATTCCACAAAACGGGGAGTCCCTGGGACACAAATCTGTCCCGCCAACGAGTCCTATTGATGTCATAGACCAGGTTGAGGTCTCACATGTGGGTTACTTGAGTGGAGCTTGACTTGCAGATATGCAGCAGTCCCATCAGGGCAGGGTCTGAGATTGCTTTGTATGCCAGACAGAGGTCACCTCTGAGGAGTCTGTAGGAGACTCAGTAGAGGGACAAGGCTTTTAGCCTATCTGTGTAGGACAGATGTTTGAGGCCCTGGATTCTCTGGGTGAGGAATCTCAGCGGTCTCTCCAGCTGCATGTGCTTTGTGAGGTACATGCCAAAATGGGCATTGTATTCAATAATTGGTCTTATAAGGGAAGAATACAGGGATCTTATGACCACCTTGTCTCTGGATAAGATACCCTTACTAATGAGGTGGGTCATGTAGAAAGCCTTCCATACAATGGAGGCAATATGGTGGTCAAAAGTCAGTCTGAAATCAACCTGGGTTCCCCAGTCCCTCATGACTGATTGCATGCTTAGTGCCTTATTATCAATGTGATAATTTGTGGGGACGTCATTCTCCCCAAAAGGGATGATGATGCCTTTTTGGCATTCAGTTTCAGGCCATGTTTCTGGCACCAGTCATTTGTTTGGGAGAGACCCTCTTGGAGGATGTCCACATCACTAGGGGAATTGATGACAGCACACAGCTTGCCATCATCTGCAAACTTGGTCAGCCATAGCCAACTAGATTTGGCCTGCACCTCTGAGAAGTATATTCCAAACAGCAGAGGCTCCAACACCAATCCCTGGGTTACACCACATGTTACAGGCTTCCCCTACTTTGACTAGACGGGTTACATCAGTGAGCCAGTTTGCTACCCATCTGGTAATAAATGGATTGATGCCTAGTTGAGAGAGTTTATCTATTATACCTAAGTGGGGAATACTATCGAAGACCTTGGCCAGGTCAAGGTAGGTGGTGTGCACCATCTTCCCTTCATCTATGGCCTTGGTGACTGTCTCAAAGAAGTCAACCAAATTTAACAGGCATGACCTCCCCTTGACAAAACCAAACTGTGTGGGATCAAGTGTCTGGAGTTTGCCAATGTCCTTGTTAATGAGGTACATGATAATCCACTCCATGGCCTGGCAGATCAGGCTAATTAGGCTGATGGGTCTATAATTTTCTGCATCGGTGGAAGCTCCACCTTTGTGCAAAGGGATGACAGTAGCTGTCCTCCACTCGGCTGGGACGAGGCCGGTACTCGGGCTTTGGTTGAATAGGGTGCCTAAAGGTGCTGCAAGTTCCTGCCTGAGTTCATGTAGGATGCAGCCTGGGATGTTATCGGGTCCCATAGTAGCTGCATTTTTTGTCTTTGAAATGGCAGTGATGACTTGCTCCTACAGATAAGGGGAGGGGGGGGGCAGGTACTGGGGATGTCCTGTTTTACTGATGGGGGGGGGCTAGAGGAGTGAAGTTTTCACTGAACCTGTCTGCCAGCATGGTGGCTATATCTACAGGGTTTGTGTATGTGGTGTCCTTGATCACCAGTTCTGAGCAGATCTGGGTGCTTTCCTTGAGCTTGCGGACATACATGAAGACAGCCTTATGATTGTCTTTAGTAGATATGGCCAGTTTGGAACCGAAGTTTGCTTTGGAGGATTTCACTAGTGCTCTTATTTGTTTGTTCAGGCCAAGGAGAGATTGCTTCCAATTAGACACATGCTCCTTCTTGGTCCTGGACAGCAATTTTTTTCCTTTTATTATTTATTGTAGATGTCCACCAGACAAGTTTACTCTTCCTTGAGGAGGAGGATTTTGTCCTGTCTGGTATTTCTGATTCCATGCAGCTTTAGTACTTTGGTGTAATTTTGGACATATGTGCCAGTTTCTGTGTAGGGGAGGGCGCTGTGAAGCTGATTATACCTTCCCTTAGGAGGTTGTAATCAGCTTTGGAGCGGTTTTATGTTTGACCCTGGCTGGGGGGGGGGGGGTTGGGTGAGATGGTGACTTCAAAAGTGACTGCTTTGTGGTTGGATCTTACCAGGGATGATGACACTGTAGGGGTGCTGCAGTGGTTACTCATGTTGGTTAATACCAAATCCAAGATATTTTCACCTCTTGTGGGGGTGTCAACCAACTGGTCCAAGGCATTTGCATTGATGAAATCAAGGAATCTCTGGGCATTTGTGTTTTGGCATGAGTATTTCTTCCAGTCTATGGTTGGATAGTTAAAGTCGCCCAGGATCAGGGTAAAGGGTTGAATCTTGATAGAGTTGAAGAGGTCCAGATAGGTGGAGTGGGCATCTTGAGTCATAGTTGGAGGCCTGTAGCTAGCTATGATATGAATAGGGGTCTTGTCAATTGTTAACTGCACCTGGTGTATATCCTGTGCATTATACTGTTTGACCAGCCTACAGGTGTGCATGCCTTTTATATATATTGGAACTCCACCTCTTTTTGTTTTACAGCCCACAGCTTGGAGTCTGAATGAATGATAGAATGAGTCACCTGGTATGGCTGGGGTGTTCTCCACAGCTTTGAACCAGGTCTTCCATGGTTAAGAAAGCTTGCAATGAGTGCAGTTTCATGTTTAGACTCCTAGCATTTAGCAGCACAACCTTTAATTTACGTTTAAGATGAAATTTTCATGTTGGTAGTTTTGACCTCATGGAATTGCCGAAAAAAGGCACAATGTGGGAGCAAGAGCCTTTGCCAGGAGTCTGAAGCCCAATGGAGACCAGATGAAGGCCATTTCTGGCAATGCATCGTGCCTTGTCAATCATGTCATCCCAGGCTGTCAGGTACTGGATCCCCTTTGAATGACACCAGAAACTAAGCCAGTTGTTAAAGTCAATCATTTTCTGTTTGTATTGAGGCATCATTCTGGGTGATGGTAAAATGCTGCTTAAGGCTAGGGACATACCTGCCTGGGACACATACTCACATACTCTGCAAGCTCGATCATCTCTCTCTTCATACAGTCCAGGGAGGTACGTCTCAAGTCATTCACTCCAACATGGACTACAACAGAGTCATAACAGTACTTGTTGACAGACTTAAGTGCATTGGTGATATGGCGGATTCTGGCACCTAACAAACTAACCATGACTTTCTCCTCATCCTGCCTGGTGAGGAGCACATCTGTGTGTCTCACAATCGAGTCTCCTATGACTAATATGCTGGGGTTTATGTTCAGGCCTTAGAGGCTGTGAGACACAGGTGTGTGGACTATGTGTGGTGTGGTGGGCAGTGGAGTTTGTGTGCATTTATGCCTTGGAGGTCTCTTTTGTTTGGGTGTGATTTTGTTGAGGGCCCCCGCATATGTGGGAGTGTGGTGTGTAGGTGTGGGTGGTGTTTGCGGTGTGGTGTTCACATTGCCAATCTTCTCAGTGCCAGATATACTGGTTTGTGGGGGAAAGAGCAATGACACTAGGTGCTTGATGTATTTGCATCTCTCACAAATTGTGTTCCTAGGTGGTAGTAGTAGTGGGTTGTCCGAGTACATGAGGCAATTGCTACACTGTCTCAGGATGCAAATATCGATCAGACTGGCAGGAGAAAATGTAGGAAATTGTCTATCCATATTTGTCAGAAACTGAAAGAGCTAAGAGGGTAAAGGGAAGAAGGTCTACGAGTAGTACTACTAGATGATAACACAAGTGCTACTAAGGGAAGACTTGTAGATGGAATACCTCAAAAAAGGGTTAAAAACCATGCAGCTGAAGCTCGGGATGCCGCACACCTGTATCTAGACTATGCTACTAAGTTTAAGGTTAAGAACTCAGTAAGAAAAGCTCACAACGAAGCACAAATTAATCACATATAGTCAAAAGAATAGAATTCGCAATATGAAAAAATACAGTTAAACAGAAACGAAATGCAGTAAAATTCAGTTAAACAGTAATGAATTGCAGTAGATAGCAATGAAAAATAGTTAATCAGCAGATTGCTTTGAAACAGTAGCTCACAAATCACAATAGTAACAGACAGCACAACTAAACTGAGGAAATCTGATTTTTTTTCTTTTTATTTATTTATATTGGTCTGTATGCTTACATAGTTTAATTCTCTTGTCTCGATATCTGTCTGAAGTTTTAAAATTTATCGGTTAGGTGAAAAAGCAAACTTTTTAATCGATGTTTTAATTTTTCTACTGATGGGCTACTTTTTCCATATTCCCAGATCCAACTCTCAAGCTCATCCCTTTATCCATAATACCTACTAACCTACCATACCTCAGACCTTGTTTGCTGCCATATCGCTCAGACATGGATCCTTCTCTCTTGAGCAATCATGTATTTTTTTTTCTCTGGGTTCTGAGTTTTTGTCAAAATGTTATTGCACTTTTATTATCTTCTGACTTTCCTTACCTGTCCTCCATTACCTTCTAATGTTCTTCAGGTTCTATCTATCAGGCAATATCCCTGTTGCATACCTATTTCTTGGGTATTCCTTCAAATACTATTGTTGGTACCTTTACCTTTATTTCCTTCCCAATTTTCTACCCTTTAGAGGGTATTCATTTGTACCATTATTGGTACCTTCTTTTCTGTTAAAAAAAATGTTCTGCTGTTCTGCTTTAACCACTGCTCTCAATCTTTTGGTTAAGATCAAATGTAGTATATTTTCTTTATAAGGGCAGATAAGCTGACTGGTTCAAGAAATGCATTATCTGTGGGCACAACATTCCCAATAATGATGCCCCCACGGAATGTGTTTATTCCTTGGACACTGCCCACTTGGATACTGACTGCACTATCTGTGCAGGTTTCAACTCCAGAATTATTAGTGACAGAAGAAATAAGTTGGTTTTGAAGGACCTTCTTCCTTCTACCTCCTCTAATCTTTCAAATGGGTCTCAAACCTCCTCCAAGAAAAGGAAGCCTAAGTTGGCTCCTAAGGATAAGGACACCAGAAAAAGGTCTCCAAACCTTTGACCTACTTCGGCTCTGAGCAGTGAACTCCTTCAGAAATTTCAAAAAGTGAGATACAACTTCCTTGGATCCTACATCCCTGAAACCTAAGTCACTTTGTATCCACTCACCCCAATATTCACCACAGCCGATATCTAGTCAGCTTCCTACTTCTTCCTTTCTCTAGTAGATTCCAAGAAAGCACTCCAGGCTGCCATTTACCAGCTCTTCACTTAGGTCCTCCAGTAGCATGTCTGAAGTGAAGGTGGATAGGATGAAGAAGTTCCTCAGAGCTCAAATGCAGATGGGAGTAATTCTGTCTCTACCTCTCATTGGACCCATGAGCCTGTTGACCACCAACTGTCAATTAATATCTCTTTCTCCAAACCTTCCTGTGGTTTTGAAACCCTCAGATCCGAGACCCTTGGGGTTGTTCTCATCAGATTCAAAGACCGGTTATTCTTCAACTCCAACCACTTCCCTGAACCATAAGACTCTGATCCCTTTGGAGCAGGAGGCCTCTCACAGCCAAATCATTAGTGCTGGCTCCGGGGAGTTGGAAGTGGCTCCAAAGTTATCGGAGCCATACTTGCCTCTCTGTGCTTCGGCGCTGGACAAATTTGATCTGACTCCATCCTCAGGAAGGGGGCCTGGGAGGATTCAGGGGTCATTAGCAAAGGGGACTTCAACTCTGGTACTGCCAACTTCTGTTTTGCCTAGGTCCTCTACCTTTGAGATAGTGGTGAGGGCCTTCTCTTTGCGTATCACTGTCAGATGTTAGTTCTGAGCCTCTCACTTATATTCATCCGGGACAGCCAACCCTTTCAAGTCCCCAGTCAGTCCCTCAGGACTCCCCTATCACTTCTGATACCTTACCAAACCACCCCATTAATGAGGTCCCAAGGAAGAGAACATGCAAAAGGAGACACTTAGATTCTCCTCAGGAATGTCTCACTGAGGATGACTTCACTGAAGGGGAACGGACCTCAGATCTCTTATGATGTTTGCATGAACACTTTGCTACATAAATTGTTGAAACTAGTTCTAGAGAATAATGTCTGTATGTGTCAAGGAATGTACTCTCGATAAGTGAAGGGCATCACGAATGGCACACCATGTGCCAACTCTTACGTGAATTTAGTTCTTGCCCACTGGGAAGCCACGACACTTTTAGGACTAGACATCCAGGGCAGAAACAGCTGGCATATATTGTGAGATTTGTGGACAATATTTTTTGTTGCGGGGGGGTACTGTTGATGAATTAACTGCATTTGTTAGTTACACAGAGAATAGTATGGCTTTTTTAAGATTTACTGTGAGTAGCTGTTTTACTAACATTGACTTCTTCGATGTGAAACTTTTCAAAGGTGCGGATGGGCATTTACATACAACTTTATATAAAAAGGCTCGATGAAAAAACTCTTTGTTGGCCTTTGATAGTATGCACCCTAGACACACATTTAATAATACAGCAAAAAGGCAGATGCAAAGAGCTTCTCATTTATGCACTGATGATTCCATGTTTGAACAGGAAGCCATTAATTTAAAATCTAACCCAAGTAGAAGAGGGTATACCAGTAAGGTTATAGATCAGGCCACCCAGAACATTCAGATAGATAGACAAAATACAGCTAAGCCTTGGTTTTCTGACAGACGTATTACTAACGATGATGTGAAAAGCAAATATGCTGATAAGAAGCAGCATTTAATTTTTAGATATATTAACAACATAGGGGGTATATGTAAGATAGTGAAACGCAATTGGAAAGTTCGGTTAAGTGATGATGCACCGAAGAATATAGTGGGAGAGACACCAGGCTTCAGTTTCAGACTTAACAAAAATTTTAAAGATTTACTTTGTCATGGACATGGCTTAACTAATGTAACTAGTAACATTTCTCAGCAGAAAGGCACATATGCCTGCAGAAACTGTAGACCTTGTATATATATCAAAAATGATGATACATTTACCCACCCAATGACAAAAAAGGAAATACGCTATACATCATTATACACACTGTAACACATGTAATCTCATTTATTTAGCTCAGCATCTACAATGTCCATCTTTTTATGTGGGTAAAACTAATTGTGAATTAAAGGAGAATTTTGAAGCATCTCTCAGCTATTAGGCTAAAAAATATTCATAATGCTTTATATCGGTATACAGCTCTGTGTGAGAACCATACTTTTATATTCATGGTGTTACAAGTAGTCAAATGTAGCATTAGAGGTGGAGATGTAAATTTAACAGAATACAATGAGTTAAAATGGATTATAGAACTAGGTTCTGACAAAGCACCTGGCCTTAATGGAGTTGTACCCCTGAAGCCAGCCCTAAAAAGGCAGAGAGTTAAATGTTAGTTTACGATTGGTGAGGATGTTTTTAACTTGATGTATACGTATTGAGTTGTATGTATTTTATTTTATCTGAAGAAGGGTTCAGACCTGAAAGCATTCATCGTTTGTTTGTTGTTTTATTAAAAGGTTTTTATATCAGCCTGTTGGTTGTTTGCTTTCTATTTTTTTCTTCAAAAAAAAAAAAAAGCAAGACTTGTGTTACTTTCTGTAAGGAATATGGGAAATTACCTGCTTTTCACCTGTATGAGAAACTAGCAAGAGGTCTTGGTATTTAAAGTAACATAGAAAACAATTTAAGGTTTTTCTTAAAACAGCATCCAGTAGAGTGTTTTATGAGGAAGTATGCTTTTTTGGGGTATATACTTACATAGTTTCTCTTTCCTCTTACTTTATTGAAGTGTTACGGTGTTTAAAAATATTCTCAAAGTTTTAAAAGTGCTACATTATGGTACATACTAAATGAATCTATCTTTTGGGCCACATGCAGAATAACGGACTGTAAATTGCCTTTGTATTTAAAAGAACAAAATCAGTTCAATGTTTTTTGAAATAACTGCCAAAGGATACTTATGTCTGAAGAGATTTAATGTTTTACTTGTAAACTTACAACACAGAATTCAGAAAAATGCTCACCTCATGCTACTTCCCCATTGTGAGTTGGTCAATTAGACTGATGGCGAGAAAATATTCAAAGAGAGGTATGGCTGCAATAAGAAAGAACTCATTAATGGTATATTAGAGTGTCTCTAAATTGCACACTAGAGCTGTCAGCGCTGACCATGTTAGTGTACTCCCTAGCAGCACTTGTATCATGTTAGCAAAGGTACTGTCGTATGCCTTGTGTATTCAAATGAGACACTGAGGCTCGGTATGGGTTCAATTCATTTATTGTACATAAACATATCAGGAGCTGTAACTGAAAGATATACTTTGAACTTCGTATGTTTACTGACTCACTACTTTTAACACACTCACATGTGCATCTCCAGTCAAGCTAGCACTCACTCTGAATGACTATACAAAATGGCACTGATCTTGCACGTGCTCAGTAACTGATATGCACGTGCTCTCTACCTACAGTGGCTGACTAGGTACAAGATACACACTGATTTACATCCTCCTCCTTTAATTTGTTCATCATGCAATAGGAGAACAAGACATTTTACAAGCTAGATATCATATCAACATATCAAAAACAAATTTGAACTCAAGTCCAAGTCGCTGTGTATTTCGGATCGGGTCTGGTAATTCTACCTGATCTGGTCATATACAAACTTTGATTGGGTTTAGCAGTAGGGACAGTCTCTGGGGATTCGTTCTCAACTGAAACTTTGAGGACTTCATCAGTATTATTTGAAGAAAGTACACTGTCCTCTGGAATTCAAACAGGTGTAGAGTAACTCTGAGAAATAGAGTCATTGGCACAGGCAATCTGCTGCGTCACTGGTTCAGGGACTGGTAATATATGTCTTCGATTCCTTCTGAAATCCATTCCTTCACATTGTATGATGTAAGATCTCAGTTCTTATGAGCTCATCTCAGTAAGGAAAATACTGATGAAAGTCAAGTGGTAAACTGGTTTGCCGTGGTCGCCATACTTGACTGAGAACAGTTTTCAGCCTTTGCAGAACTGAGTCTGAAGCTGTGTGATTTCTTAATTCATCAAGCATTGATGACAAAAAATTTCTGACTTCCATAACTTCAAAGTCTGCTTTCTCATTTTCATGCTGTTCTGTTATTTGTCTGGGTGCTCATGACACAACATCAGCAAGGTATAAATATTTACCTTTTGTATAGACAATATTGAAATTGTACTTTTGCAATTTTAACATCATGCACTGTAAGCATGCTGGAACTGTATACATTGTTTTTTTTTTCAAAATTGTCATTAGTGGTTGATGATCATTCTCTTTTGGGGTACGGCTGCCATAAATATAATCACTGAACTTCAAACATGCTAACACTACTGCCAAAAGCTCTTTCTCTATTTGAGCATAATGCATCTCTGTTTGGGTTAAAGTTCTTGATGCACAGGATACTGGTATGCCTTCTTGAAAACATGCTGCACCAAGGCCATACTTTAAAGCATCACAAGAAAGAGTTACAGGTTTGTGAACATCATAATATCTCAATGTGGGAGGACTGGCAATTTTCTGCTTCAGACTATCAGATGCTCTTTGGTGTTGTTCTAACCAGGGCTAGTTGACATTTTTGCATGTCAACTCACATAATGGGGCAGAAAGCTCACTCAAGTCTAGGATTAACTTTCCTAAGTAGTATACCTAGAAAACATTGTAAAGGTGTGACATCCTCTGGAACTGGCATTTAAAGAATTGCTACTTGCTTAGACGGATCTGGTTGTAAGCCAGAACTGGTAATCAAATGACCCACGTAACTTCTTTCAGCTTGAATTTACATTTTTGAGGATTCAGTTTAAGATTTACTACACTTGCACGGTCTAGAACTTTCCTCAGATTTCTATCATGTTTATCTTCACCATTGCCCCAATAATAATGTCATCTACTATAATAGTACATGGATAACCAAAAAAAAATTTGTTCCTTCGCACACTGAAAGACTTCACTGGCAGAAATGATTCCAAATGGCATTCTCAAAATTCTGTATCTACCAAATGGTGTACTGAAAGTGGTTAACAATAAAGATTTGTGATCCAACGAAATTGGCCAAAAGGAGCTTTTTGCATCTAAGACTGAGAAAACACTGGAATTTATCATGACACTGGCTACCTCTTCTACTGTATTCATCGTATGATGAGGACACAAGTGCTTTATTTAAGTCTCTTGGATCAGTACATATTCAAACATCATCTAAGCTTTTCTTATGAGCTACGATCATGGAGGATACCCATTCAGTCGGTTCTTCTACTGCAGTGAGGACACCTAAATGCACCATTTTGTCTACTTCTGCCTTTACTTTACTCTGCACTGCTAGTGGAATCTTCCTTGCTGGTTTGACAACTGGACTTACTGCATGGTTTAACTTCATGGAATATGTGACTGGAAGTTTACCAAACTTGTGTTTGAAAATATCAGCATATTCACTAAAATATTCTGTGTGAAACTATAATTGTTACTCATACTTATATGGGGAACCTCTTTAGTAAATGAAATCAGTCCCATTCTCAGACTGTCTTTGAGGCCAAAGAGTGACTGCATGTGTCTTTTGACTATGTAAAACTGCAAGTCATAGCTCTTTCCAGCAGAATGGCATAAAAGAACTACTGCGCCATCAGTTTGAATCTCTTCACCACCATAAGCAGCTAGTTTTGCATACTTTGCTGAATCAAGTTTCTCATCAGCTTTTACTCTAGCAAACATTTGTGCTGATATAACATTGCACTTAGATCCAGGGTCTACTTTAAGCTCTACAGGTTTCCCATTAATTCGTACAGTACAAAATATTTCACTCTTTGTTGACAACTGATAGTCTTCTGTATTAACTGTTTCATCAATCACAGAAAAACCATCAACATAGAAAGTTTGCTCACAGCTCAGTTTAATACAGTCTCTATCTGATTTACTTGCTTTTTTGGATACTCTCTTTTAATATAAGCTTGTGCCACTTTAGACTTGCAAAGCCTTTTGAAAGGATTCCACTTTTTACATTTGTAACACTCCTGCCCAGAAGCTAAACCCGTTTAGGTTCATGACTGCCTCCACAGTTGCTACAGTTAGCTATGAGGTCTGCTGCCACACCCTTTGGTTTATATTTCTTTTTCATCTTAAATTTCTGTTGCTGTACATTATAACATTCGCACTAGAAGATACTACAAACATGCTTTTCTCATTTGTGAACATATTCGCATGCTTTTCTGTAAGTTCATATATTTGGCAAATCTCAATGGTTTTGCTCAATGTTAATTCACTATCTCAAAGCAAAATCTTTCTCACTACATCATTATGAACACCACACACAAGATGGTCTGTTATCAATTCATCTCTTACATCACCAAATCTGCACAGTTTTGCTTTATTTCTCAAGTCAGTAATATACTCTGGTAAAATTTCATTAGGCTTTTAATTTCTTATGTAAAATGTGTGCTTTTCCATTGTAATATTCATTTGAGGGTTACACATTTCTCTAAATTTACATTTTAAGCACTAAGGGTCTTCCCACGTCTTAGCCTGTATCACAATATGGCAGTTCTCCCCCCTCCCCTTCCTACACAGTAGGTGCATACACAAACAAATGTTCTTTCTCAATGGCTTTTGAGCCAGCTAAATTGAGGAGTATAATGGCTCTTGTATGTCCATCTTTATCAGAAACTGCAGCCTGTATGAAAATATCATATTCTTGCTCAAACACTCAGCAATTCCCAGCAATATTATTATCAAACACCATTGGTTCAGGTCTGCGAAATCCCTCTGCCATAGCAACAAATTTATTTTAAACATAAGTATAGACCTGGTATTTTTAATTATGCCCAGATGCACAACAAACTCTCTGAAACTGCTTTATTTTAGCACTGCAAACACTCCAGACACTTCAAAAATTTTAGTTAATGCGAAAAAGTTGTACACTGTGAAAAATTTTGACATTTTAGCCTTTTTATACATTTTGAATACTTTGGAGATTATTTCAAACATTTTTATCAATATGTCACAATTTTGGACATTTTGTTTATCTCAGCAATTATTTTGAACACTTTGAATGCTTTGTCACATATTGGTGACTGAAAATCATTTAAAACAAATTTAAGTACTTTGGAATAACTGCTGACTTGTTAGCGAGTTCACTCCTGTATATTTCTCTACTTCTAACTTCGTGCCTCATGGTTTTAAAGCTGCTTCAACTTCTGATTCTGTTCTAACACCATGTCGCATGTCTCGTGTATTCAAATGAGACACTGAAGCTCGGTATGGGTTCAATTTGTTTATTGTACAGAAACACATCAGGAGCTGTAACTGGAATATATATTTTGAACTTCATATGTTGACTGACTCACTCATTACTTCTAACATACTCACATGCGCATCTCCATTCAAGCTAGCACTCACTCTGAATGACTATAGAAAATGGCACTGATCTTGCACGTGATCAGTAACTTATATACATGTGCTTTCTAGCTACAGTGGCTGACCAGGTTCAAGATACACACTGATCTACAGGTTCTTCCCTATACTCACACCCATACATATATTCATACACATATGCACACGTGCACATAAACACACACATGCACACAAGTCTCTCCACAGTCAATCACCCTCATGGAATGGACCCAGTCATTCATATGTACACTCCAACAGACACATGCACACATACAAATACAGATTATTGATACCCTATCCTAACCTCCTTAACCTAATGTTACCATCGAGGCTTACACAAACACACACTCACTTTTTTAATTTCTCCAAGTCTTTTGGCTTTCTAATAACATGACGAGAATGGACCCCCTTACTAAATCAAAGTATGATTAAAGTTCATGAAATTTGTACTGCTTCAATACTTGATGTTAGCCAGAAGTGCTCTTCACAGCACCCGCAATGTTCTCAGTAATGACTCCTTCTGCAATTCATACTGAGTTGCATGTACTGGTAACGTATCTAAGTATGACTGTAAATTCTTTTTTATAATACCCCTTGCTCCTACTACTATTGGAACTGTCTTGGCATTTTCCACATCACCTTCATTTCTTTCTGTAAATCCTGGTATTTTATGACTTTGTGTCCCTCTGTATGTAAGGCACTGTAGTCATGGGTGTAGCAATTTCAGTGATCAATGCTATTTTTGTCTTCTTTTTATAGACTACTATATCTTGTTTTCTTGCATCTATTTTTTGAACTGTTGGTAATGGATGATCCCATGTGATATAAACTTCATCATTTTCTATAATGCTTTGTGGCTCAGGTTTCCAGTGTTTTTCACCTACTTCAGTACTGTAATGTCTGCATAATCCCCAATGCAACAATCTTGCCATATTATTATGCCATTACAGTACTTATGCCATTAGTGTATCGCAACCAGCAACAAGATGTGTGACTGTTTCAATTCTATTTTACAAAACCTACATTTGTCTGTTCCTCCCACATGCTCAATGGACTTTGTAAACCAATGTATACATAATCTACTATCTTGGGCTGCCAATATTAACCTTTTGTCTTTTGGTTTAAATTCACCTCTCCTTAACCATTCCTGCATTCGATCCTGATCAACGTGAAGTTGTTCCAAGAGTTTTCTATACTTGCAACTATATTTATGCATTTTCCACATTTCTTGCCTTTTGATCTGTTCCTTCACCTTATATTCTTTCATTTTTTTTACACATTCATTTGCTGCCTGAGTTTTCTCTAGTACTCGTTTGATTTATATTCTTGATGCTGATATGCTTCTGCTGAATTAAGCAGGAAAGTCATCTTAGACTTATTCTTCTCATGTTTCAAAACTTTCACTACTTTTGGGTCTTGAGAGGTCAACAGATATGTATGCAGTTCCATGACTGCAGATCTATACATGTAATCAGTTTCAAGGCGGCCCATACTTCCTTCAGAATGGGGAATATATAATCTTGGTATGCACAGATTTTTATAAATCATTTGATGAGCATGAAGCATCCTTCTTGTTTTCCCGTCCAGCCTGTCCAACTCCTTTTGGGGCCATTCAATCACTCCAAAACTGTAAGTTAGGACAGGAAGAGCAAACTGGTTTATAGCTTGGACTTTGTCCCTAGATGTCAATGTTGTTTTCAGCATTAATTTAAGTCTTCTAAAATATTCCTAAGTTTTATTCGCATTTGGAATATCCAACTTTGGACTTTTATCCCTGGAATAATGATTTGTCTTCATAATGGCTTAACTGCAAAGTGGTTTGCCACTGTTTTATGGTCTCTGTAATGTAATCGATCAATGTAGGGTGTATCGTGTACATTTTAAGCACTCTTTTATCCATGAATGTGGGATACTGTCAAATGATTTTTTATAGTTTATCCATGCCATACTTAGATTCCTCCACTTTTATAGTTCTCCATTATGACTTTAACAAATGATATTTTTTCCATATAACTTTATTACCCTTTTGTTCTATTGCCAAGACTAAGTTTTCTTCTAAATGACTATAAACTCTGTTGGCATCATTTCCAGTGTATAGTTTATAAGTCGTCAGAAGGCAAGTTATTGTCTATAGTTTTTAGGATAGCTTGTAGGTTCGCTCTTAAATAAGTATATTGTTTTTCCTGTTGTTAACCAGGCTGGTGTCTGTTTGGGGTGAGCATATAAATAGTTCTTACTCATAGCTAAATCTTCATGTAAAGATGTTAATATTTTTAGCCAGAAGTTAGGTACTGCATCTGGGACTAGGGTTTTCTAATTAGGACCTTTACTTAACTTTGTTTCAATTTCTCTGACCATTACTTCATCCCATTTCATATCCTGTACATTTAAACTTCTTATTCTTTCTTTTACTTCTATCCACTTAGCATCTTTGTTATGTTTCACAGAATTTTCATGGATATTTCTCCAAAATGTATCTATTTCTTCTTTGTTGGTGGCGTTTCTATTCCTTTTGCCTTGTTTCCCAATTCAATATAAAACTTTTTTGGGTCATTAGTAAATTGCTTATTTTGTACTTTTTCTTTATATTTATCTACTTATCTTCTAATTTTTTTCTGCCTGTGTTGATATTTTTAGTTTATTATTTGCAATAGTGCGTGATAGAACCTGGTCTGGTCTGATACTGCACATTGCTTTTATCACGTCTATCTGTCTGAGTATTTTTGCTGATCTGTTCCCTCTTCTATGCTCATGTAACAGTGACATTTCTTGTCTTAACTGCTTTACAGTTTTCTCTATTTGATACTTCCATGATGGCATTCAAGTTCTCCCCTTCCTTTCACTTACTACCCTGTGTTTTTGTGGCAAGACTTTACCTCTTATTAATTTAGCACTGTAATATATCCTATTTACTTCTGTTATATCACATGAGTCTCTACGGACAGTCCTCATTACTGTGTTCATTTGTTTTATCAAACTTCTAACTTTTGAGGTTTTGTTGACTTTCTGTAGACTATTTCTTTCATTTATCTTAATAAGTCTGTCCATTTCTATTAAATCAAGCGACTCTTCTGTTACATCATTTTCTTCTAAACTGAGGACACATTCTCCATTTCTTGTGGACATTCTATAGAAAGTTCCATAGCATCTTTCTGTGCCACATTCTTGTCAGTTTTATTTTGTGTCATCTGTTGCTCTTTCATATGAGAGCTCACTGGCCTATCATTGCACAGCATTGACTGCATCAGAGGAGCCACAGTTTCCTGTTCCTTCTCTTGTTGTGCAACTTCAACTGAACATTTGTACTGGTTTCTTATGAAAGTCTCCAAAGTATCTTCGTATAACAACTGACCAGATGTTTCACAGTCCACTGGTTTCTCCTTAATTTCGGGATCCATTGCTCCATCCTGCTGTGATGTTATCTGAGTAAGATTTTCTACACTAAATCCTTCACTTTGCAGGTAATCCATAACCTCAGTTTCTATTTCTTTAACTTCTCCATTACTAATCATGTTTCTACTTTTTCTCTTTGTTTTTCTTATTTTTGTATTGTAAAATTGTCCATGTCCAGATGCCTTTGCCAATATTTCTCTTCAAAAATCTTTGGTAATACTCATTTTGTATTGATTAGCTTTGCTTTCTCCTTTGCATAAATATTGCACCATATTAAACCTGTTTTTCTTTCCCATGACCATATTTCTTCTGTAGATGTCTCCTGCT
The DNA here is from genome assembly GCF_019279795.1 of Protopterus annectens. Classification (NCBI taxonomy): domain Eukaryota; kingdom Metazoa; phylum Chordata; order Ceratodontiformes; family Protopteridae; genus Protopterus; species Protopterus annectens. The sequence continues at coordinate 425,645,788 of NC_056743.1, read as the reverse complement.
TCTCCTATTTCTCTTTACTTTGAGGACTCATTTTTTCCATCATGTTCTGATGTAAACTGTGTTAGACTTTCACAAAGTGTAATAATTTAAGGAGAAAGTAGCACAAGCTACAGAAGTTGGTGATACATTGTGATAAGTCTCTTAGTGTCATATGTGGCTAAAATTAATGCTTTATTTTAAAATTTGCTAAGTTCTGGAAAAGTACAGTTTTGTACCTACCATAAATGTAGATGTCCGATAGGTATGCAACTGCAGTCCTGACATATGGGTTGTCCTGCCTCAGGCAACCCTTCGGTCGGCCGGATTCCAAAGTCTGGGTCCGGCGTCGGCTGATGTCGCCCTTTCCCCGATGTCAGAGCATCTGGGGTATAAAAGCGTCAGCCGACGCCATCTTCTTCAGTGTTTCTTGCCCCAGATGCCAGGTGCCCTCTAAGGAAGGCTAAATTTTGAAAATAGAGAAAAAATTCCAGACAAGTACAACAACATAAAAACAAATATACCATAAAAGATTACCCCAGGTAGCTAAAATGAGGGGTAGAAACCCAAAAGAATACCACAGAGGGTAGGTGGGAGGAAACCTGACTGCAGTTGCATACCTATCGGACATCTACATTTATGGTAGGTACAAAACTGTACTATGTCCTTCAAGGATGCAACTGCAGTCCTGACATATGGGTTGAATACGATAGCCAACCTGGGGGTGGTAGGCACTAAGACAAAGATGGTGTAGCTAAAATGCCCTGCAGGACTGCAGAAGCAAACCCTGCTCTGGATCTGGAATATAAAGGCAGGTTGTAATGTTTGGAAAATGTATGCACGGAGCTCCATGTAGCAGCTTCTAAAATGTCCTTTGTTGCCACTCCTCTTAAAAAGGCTGTGGAGGTGGCTGTAGCTCTGGTGGAATGTGGCCTGATGTCAGCTGGCACAGTTTTTACATGAAAAGAGTAGCAGAATCGAATGCAATTTCCAATCCATTTAGAAATTGTCTGTTTGGAAATTGCTTTTCCCTGCAATCCAGCAGCGCAAGCTACAAAAAGCTGGTCAGATTTTCTGAAAGACTTTGTTCTGTCCAAGTAGTAGCGCAACTGTCTGTGTATGTCCAAGGTGTGCAGAAGTCTCTCTCCTTTATTTTGAGGATTGGGAAAGAAGGTAGGCAGGTGAATAGCTTGATTCAGGGACACCCTGGATACCACATTTGGCATGAATGACGGATTGGTTCTCAAAGAAACTCTGTCCTGATGAAAAATGAGAAATGGTTGTATTGCCATAAGGGCCTGTAGCTCAAAGACTCTTCTTGCTGAGGTTACTGCCAGAAGGAAAGCTGTCTGCGCGCCTCCAGGATGATATCTTTTACCCTTTTGGAAAGTGTATCCTGAGGAATAGTCATGGAATCTTCCAAGCTGTCAGCTTCAATGTTTTCAAGCTGGGTGTAGTGCCCTGTAATTGTGCTGTGTCAGAAGAAGTGGCCATTGAGGAAGGAGCCACGGATTGGTGTGTCAAGCTCCGTAGTAGTGGGTACCAGTGTTGTCTTGGCCAGTCTGGAGCTATCAGTATGACTTTCGGTTGCTCTGTCTTTATCTTTAGTAACACCTTGGTCATCAAAGGAAGAGGTGGGAAGGCATATAGTGTTAGAGAGTTCCAACTGAAGGAGAGAGCGTCCACCTTCCATGCTTGAGGCTGGTATGTCCTTGTGCAAAACTTTTTCAGATGGTGATTGAGGTGGGAGGCAAAAAGATCTATGTCCGGCCTTCCCCATGCTTGAGTTATTTGTAAGAAAATGTCTGGATGCAACATCCATTCATGTGGATCCATGATGTTTCTGCTTAGGCTGTCCGCCAGAACATTGTCCTTCCCTGGTACAAACTGGGATTGTAGCTCTATTTTCAATTGTAGGAAATATCCCAGAGATTCATTGCCAGTCTGCAAAGAGGGTAGGAATGGGTACCTCCTTGCTTGTTTATGTACCACATAACTGTGGTATTGTCTGTCTTTATTAGTAGATGGCCCTGATGCATGAACTTTTCGAAGGCCTTGATTGCATGTATCACTGCCAGCATTTTTTGGTTGATGTGCAGGTGCTTTTCTTTTTGTGTCCATTGTCCTTGAATGCATCTGCCCTCCATGTGCGCCCCCCATCCATGGTCTGAGGCGTCTGCTGTTATGGCTTGACTTGTATGAGGCTTGCTGAAAGGCAGACCTTTGTTTATCTGGCTTGCTTGAGCCCACTACAGAAATTCCTTTTGAAGGCATGGAATGAGTGGGATCAATGCTTCCAGGCTGTGGCTGTGTTGAGACCATAGAGTTTTTAGATACCATTGTAGTTTCCTCATATGCAGCCTTGCGTGTGGAATCAGAAGAATGCAAGATGCCATGAAACCCAGGGCCTGCAGGATTTTCCTTGCAGTCATCTGGGTGTGCGTTGCTAATTTTCTGAAGTATTCTGGTAATTGTTTTTGTTTTTCTTTTGTCAGAAATGCCATCTGGGTGTTTGTGTCCAGTGTGGCACCCAGGAAAGGTATTTGTTGGGATGGTACGAGACTTGATTTCTGAATATTGACTGTGTATCCCAAGGCCTGCAGTAGGTGAATGACATAGTCCAAGTTTTTTAACAAGGCTTGTTGGCTGTCCGCTTGTATAAGGCAGTCGTCCAGGTAAGGGTGTATTTGTATCCTGAAGTCTGCAATGTGCAATTACTGATGCCAGGCATTTCGTGAACACTCTGGGCACAGTAGATAAGCCAAAGGGCAATGCTGAGAATTGATAATGCTCTGAGCCTGCAAGAAATCTGAGGTATCTTCTGCAACTTTGTCTGATTGGGACATGCAGGTATGCCTCCTTGAGGTCCAGAGTTACCAGCCAAGACCCCTTGCCCAGCATGGGAAGGAGTTGCTGTAAAGTCAGCATTTTGAATTTTGGCACAATAAGGTAAGTATTCAGTGCGGACAAGTCCAGAATGGGTCTCCATTGGTTTTCTTTTCTTGGAACAAGGAACAGTCTTGAATAAAATCCTTGGCCTTGTTCTGCAGAAGGAACCTTTTCTATTGCTCTTATTTGAAGTAGGTTCATTATTTGTTTGAGTGCCTCTGCCCTTTGATTTGGTGGCAGGTTTGGCCTGCCATGTCTTGTTGGTAGTGTATGAAAATGGAATCTGTATCCTTTGTCTATTATGTCCAGTATCCATTTGTCCTTTGTAATATTGTGCCAATTGTGTGAGAATAAAGATAATTTTCCGCCCAAAGGTGCTTCTAATTGAGCCCTGGATGGCGGAGTCAAAGTCAAGTCATTGAGATTGTCCCTGCGGAGCAGTGGAAGGCCCTGCCCCACCTCTCTGGTTCAGAGGCTGCCATTGACATCCTCTGTAGGAGCCTCGAGTTTGCCCTCTACTTCTGCCACGTCTGTTTTTGCCTCTTTGAAATTTGTCTGTGTCTGGAAAGGACCAATGCTTAGAAGGCCAATTCCTGCTGAATCTTGGAGGCTGTACCTGGAGGAAATCTTTGACTGTTTGCACTGATTTTGCCTTTTCCTCTATTTTCTTTAAAACCTCTTGTTCAGTAGCACCAAATAGCTTATGTTTCTCTAGTGGTGCGTCCAAAAGCTTAATTTTCACATGGTCTGGCAATGTTTGTTCCTTTAACCAAGCATGTCTGCGTATGACCGCACCTGTCATTGCTGCTCTACATGAAGCTTCCAATGCATCATATCCACACTGAAGGAAATGGTTGCTAACCTGCTGAGTATTATGAACCAATTCCTGTAACCCCTTTCTATATAATGGTTCAGGGGAAGCCAATTTCTTTTGCAAGTCATCCAACATGTATTCCTGATACTGAATCATATGAAATTGACAATTTAATGCTCGCATAGAAAGGGTGGAAGATGTATATACTTTCTTGCCCCACCTTTCTAAAGCCCTAGAATCTCTATCCGAAGGAAGTGGATTCTTAGCAGTAGTGGAGGAAACCCCTTTAGGCCCCTGAGAAATAGTTTTAGGGTCAGCAGTATGGCCCTTGTACAGAAATTGATGTGTGTCTGGGACCCTGTAGTACCTGTCTGGCTTGACAGGAGCAGGGGGGAGTCAGGAAACACTAGATTCTAAGTACACATCATCTAAAACATTTAAAACTGGAGGAATAGCTAAGGGTCTATGCTGAGGTAGCTTTAAAAATTCCCTTAACCTTTTCCTAGAATCTGAGTATTCTTGGCCTTGCTATTTGAAGTGTTTCCTCATGGAATGAAGCATTTCCCCAAAGGAAAACTCCTCAGGAGGAGAATCAGAGGGAATGGATTCCTCCGCATCAGAATCCTCGTAGGCCGGGAAGGCCTCCTCCTGGTAGTCTGAATGTGTAGAATCACCTGAGGCCTCATCGGAGGACTGGGGATCTACCTGCTCAACCCTAGGCCTCTTGACAGAAGGCGGCTGAGAGCCTCTATCTGGATGTGGCTGAGAACCCCTAATTAAAGAAATAAGGTCCTCAGCTAAACTTAAAATTTGAGAACCAGAAGTGGATCCCAGAGAAACAGATCTTGGAGGGAGAGACTTAGCCTGTTTGGCAGCCTTAGCACGTGTGTAGGCCTTAATGGACATAGACACTGGAGGCCTGGCAGCCCCGCATGCTGGAGAAGTCTTATCCACTGAAACGGTGTTAGAAATATCCTGGGCTACGGCCTCAGAGGGGAGAACAGAAACCGGCACCGAGCTGGCCTCTGGTATCTGTAGCGGTTGTGAAACCGGCTCAGAAGAGACAGAGACACTCAAGGTAGGGTCGGCCGAGACCGTGGGTGTCGGTCCTTATCCTTCCGTTTTTTAGGTAAATGTGCTGTCGGAAGCTCCGACGGCATGATATAACAGAAATCTTCCCCAAAATAATTCTGTGCAAACTCTGTCCGACACCTAAGAGTGCGTTTATTGAAAGAAGCACAAGCTGTACAGGCCGAGATGTTGTGTTCTGGGCCTAGGCAGGGTAAGCAGTAAGAGTGGAAATCCTTATGAGGTATTTGTTTCCCACAAGTTAAACAATTATTAACTTTTACAGTTTTATCTGACATCGGCTGAGGCAAGAAAAGGTCCCCAATGGGGTACTTAGCTTTTTTGAAGACTTCAGTAGCTGAAAACACAGGAGCTGGTCGACCGGCACTTGCGAACTGCTTCTGCTTCGTGGCAAGAAAGACTGAAGAAGATGGCGTCGGCTGACGCTTTTATTCCCCAGGCGCTCTGACATCGGGGAAAGGGCGACATCAGCCGGACCCAGACTTTGGAATCAAGGGCTGCCTGAGGCAGGACAACCCATATGTCAGGACTGCAGTTGCATCCTTGAAGGACACCAACAATAATATCCACTTTTATACAGCAGTGGAGGAAGCTGCAAAAACATCACAGATTATGGCTCTAGTGTTAATCCACCATAATTGTATAAACTAATATAACCATCATGTATGGATCAGACACCTTACTGATCATAACCATGTCAGCACTTACCTTCACAATTTTTAAAATAATTTCACCAACATGCATGCAAGATCCAAAGTTGGCATCTAGGTATTTTTCTATGTACCTATTGGTCTATCTGTCTGTATATATGTGCAGAGAAGTTCCCATGATGCGTTATGTGTTTCTGCTTATATACAAGCCACATATGTTTGGTAGCCAATTGATTACCGAAACTTAAATTGAAACAATGAAAATTTAAAACAGAATCTACATTCTCCCCTTTTCCATCAATCTATTAATATTGTCAACAATATACTGTTGTATATATGCTGAAATAATAAACATCAGAGTAAAACCAAGCTCACAAGCTAGTTTGGTTCACTAGTACAAACCAATAAATTATACTGACTACATATATGAAAAAACTTGGACTTTTGAGTTATGTATACTAAAACCAACTTGTTGAAGGTGTAATATTAGGCAGCCCTGTGGTTTACGGAAAGATAAAGTCAACACTGGTGATACTGCTCCAAAATATATCAAACCATGAACACTTAACACACCAAGCACTTTATTATAAAGCTTTCGGGTCTACACCCTTCATCAGGGAAATTTTTTCTGTTACACTAGTACATACAATACCTTTGTGATAATGTCAGCCAAAGATTAGAATGAGTCATCTCTATGAATTTAAAAGTTTAGGTTTTGGTTGTCCTATAAAATAGAAGCTTTTGGTTGTAGTAGAGTTAAAACTGTACCTGGATAAGAGATTATTTTTTCTCCTGGAAAGCTCACTAAATTCTGCAAATAATATTTTTGTGTACATTAATGTTACTGATCAGTCATCTGTTCATATAATATATTTGAAAGTTAAATAATTTAAATTACTTGGATATACTTTGGATTGTTTTGAATGACATTTCGCATTAGTTCCATTGTAAAAATGAGCAAGGATGGAGAAGTGGGCAACCTTGATGTATATATACTTTTCTACATTTTATTTCTTATAGTATTTTGATAATCAATGTTAAAGTAACACATACACTTTTGATTATACAGAACTGATATGAAGTGTAATTTAGATAAAGTGTATAAAGCATAAACATACATTCACTATTTATAGAGTTAATTATTTAGAGATGTCTGTTGCTACACTTATAATATCTCTGAATAGATGAGTGCGAGTCTGCACAAAAAGGACTACAGACTGTAATACATGGTTTGTGTGATCATGTTCTGTCCTAGGACACAAATGAAAAAGAAGTTATGTACTCACCATAACATTCCATGTGAGTTGTTCATCTTGCCTTCATTCTTACAGATGGGTTCGGCTCCGAGTCAGCCAACTACAAAGGTCAAGGTCTTCTGACAGCTCGAGGCCAAGTCCCTATCCCATGATACACCTTGAGTTACCTCAGGTCTTGTTTGCTGCCTCTAGTAATACCATATGCCATTCTGCCACTTTTTAAGATAAATACCATAGTAAAGACAAAGCAACCATGATAAAACATGAATCTCGGTCCTCGAAAAAACCTGGAGGGGGTTGGTGGGTGGGAAGTAAGAATGAAGGTGAGATGAATAGCTCACATGGAACGTTATGGTGAGTACATAACTTCTTTATGTGAAGTTATTCTATCTCGCCGTTCATTCTTACAGATGGGTAGCATTCCAAGCACCATCTTCATTGGGTGGCTCACAGGAATATGTTTCTCAGGACAACAGAACCAAAGGAGGCCTTGTCCCTGGAGGCTCTATCGACTTTGTAATGAGTGATAAAGGTATGAGGCTTTGACCAAGTGGCTGCTGCACAAATATTGTCTAATGGTAGCCTAGCTGAAAAAGCAGAAGATGTGGATACAGCTCTGGTAGAATGAGCCTTAATTTTTTGTTGTAGAGGTAAATGGGCAGCTGAGTAAGTGAAAGTGATGCAATCAGATAACCATTTTGATAGGGTTGTTTCTGCCACAGGCATACCTTTTCTGGAATATGAAAAAGAAACAAAGTTGTTTGGATCTTCTGAATTCTTTGGTTCTATCTAGGTAAAATCTGAGCTGTCTGCGAACATCAAGTTTGTGCAGCATGTACTCCAAATTGTTGGTGTGTTTAGGGAAAAACACTGATAAATCTATAATTTGGTTAAGGTTAGCTCCAGTGCAAACTTTAGGTAAGAATGAAGGATTTGTTTGCAGTGAAACTCTGTCAGCATGACAAACCAAATACGGAGGTTATATGGACAAGACTTGTAGTTCTGAGACTCTTCGAGCAGACGTGATGGCCACTAAAAAGATATTCTTCCAAGACAAAAATTTCAAATCGCATGAAGAAGCTGGCTCAAAAGGTGGGAGAATAATGCGTAAGAGCATAAAGTTTAGGTTCTAGGGGTTATAAGGGGATTTAACTGGTGGTCTAAGGTGGAAAGTCCCCTTGAGAAAGGATTTGGATAGCTTGTGTGACATTATGTTAAAGCCTTCAGTACCAATATGAAAATTAGAGACGGCGGCAAGCTGCACACGAATTTTAGCCACTGCCACTCCTTTGTTGAAAAGCATAGTCAAACATTCTAATAAGGAGGAAAAAGAGGCTTGGTAAGGATCAATGTTATTCTGAGAAGCCCATATGGAAAATCCCTTTGATTTGCTGAGGTACAACTTCCTAGTAGAGGATTTATGAGAAGATATTAAGATATGTTGCATTTCATTTGAGAGTTTATGGAACCTGGCTATGTTGGGAATTGGAGCACCCAAGCTGTCAATTTTAGGGACTGAAGGGAGGGATGAAGAGCCCCCAAGTGCATCAGAAGGTCCGGAACTGGGTCCAGAATCCAAGGCTCCTCCAACAGATGAGGTCAAACGAAGGGGAAACAAATCTGACGATGCCAATGAGGGGCTATTAGAATGATGATCCTTCCCAGGGCTTTGGCTTTCTGTAATAATTTGGGTATCAGGGGAATTGGTGGAAATGCATAAAGGAGACCCAGAGGCCAATCGTGCATGAGTGCGTTCCTTGGGGAATCTCCCAGAGGGGGAATCAGGGTAAAGTAGCTTCTGCATTTTGTGTTCATGGGGGATGCAAAAGGATTGCAGCAAGGCTGGCCCCATTTGCAGAATATTCTTTCCACTATTTCCTTTTAGAGGGACCACTCGTGAGGTAACAAAATTGCCCTGCTCAGTTTGTCTGCAATCACTTTGGATTGCCCCGGGATGTGCATTGCTATCAGAAAGCGCTGGGTGGATGTAGCCCACTGTCACACTTTTAGGGCCTCTCGACAAAGGGGATAGGACCTGGTTCCTCCTTATTTGTTTAAGTACTAGACCACAGACATGTTGTCCAACTGAATCGCAATTGTCCCCAGAGGGAGAGACTCCTGAAAGTACTGCAACACCAAGAGTACCGCTCTCATCTCCAGGACATTGATATTCAGATGTGTCTCTTGTTCGGTCCATTTGCCTTGGGCTGTTCTTCCCTGAAAATGCTCCCCCCACCCAATCAGAGAAGCGTCCGTGGTCACCATGGCCGATGGTGAAGGTAGGATAAAAGGATGACCTATCGTGACTTGGAAAGAGGTCAACCACCACCGAAGATACTTTTTGCATGTGTTTGTTAGAATAATGAGATGTGACACTGGGAGCTCTTGATAAGACCATTGTGTGAACAGAAGCCGTTGCAGAATCCACATGTGCATATGTCCCAATGGAATTGCTATTATTGCAGCTGCCATCATACCCAACAATTTTGGTACTTATGAGGCTGGCACCTTGTCTCTGGAAATGACATTCAGAATTTGCTGAAGAAGTATTGATATCTTTTCTAACATAAGTTTTAAAATGGTGGTGGTGGTGTCCAAATCCGCTCCAATAAAAATGGTATGTTGCGATGGCAACGAGGCAGATTTTTCTGAGTTTATGGTAATCCCGAGTTGATTGCAAAGAGTAAGTGTGGTGTCTCAGGCTTGTATAAGCTGATGCCTGGTGGTGGCTAAGAGGAGCCAATCGTCTAGGTACGGAAACACTTCAGGTGAGCCATGACCACTGCCATACATTTGGTGAACACTCTGGGGGCTGTAGTGAGACCAAAGGGCAGGGCTCGAAACTGGTAATGATTGGCTCCCAGCCAGAAGTGCAGATGATCCCTGGATGGTCTGGCCATTTTTTATGTGGTAGTATGCATCCTGGAGATCTATTGAGCACATCCAATTATCTTTCCCTAAGAAGGGAAGTATCGACTGTAGCGTGACCATCCAGAACTTCTCTTTCTTGATAGATCTGTTCAGTCTGCTGAGATACAAAATAGGTCTCCAGTCCCGTCTTTTTTGGAACTAAAAAGAATCTTGAGTAAGTTCCGGATCCTGTTTGGTCTACTGGGACTGGATGGATGACTCTTTTTTTCTAGCAACCTTTGGACCTCTACTGTTGCTTGTTCCCTGGAACTGAGTGGAACGTCCAGGATTTTTGTTATCAAGGGGAGAGGATTGGCGAAGGGAATAAAATATCTTCTGGAAATTATGCTTTGTACCCAGTTGTCATTTTTTATTTTGAGACAGGCATCTGGGTACAAAGATAAGCAAACCCCGACTGTTTCCAGAGTAGGACAGTCTGGCCTCCTTTCAGGAGCGTTGGTAGGGCTTCCCAAAAAACTGATCTCTGTCGCCCTGATTTTGTGGAACCCCTCTGCCATGAAGGCGGCGTTTTCCATTATTGCCTCCTCTTCTCTCCCCCTGGATGGGGGGTTCACCACGTACGTCAAGAAAGACTCCTTGGGCTTTTCGGAATCACATCTTTCCTTTCTTTTGACCCTTGGGGTAGGGTCTAGTAGGGGTGGAAAAATGGACTCCGATGGCAGAGTCTTTCCTTCCTGCTCACACTTGGTGAGAGCTTCCTTAACTTTGGGCAAAAAAAGAGACGAGCCATCAAAAAGGGTGTTGACAAAGGATGACATAAGGGCTCTGCAAAGGAACATAAGTGCATCCAGGAGTGTCTCCTAAGAGCGATTCTTGTACCCCTGCCTTACTCGTTCCATCAGTTGCATATGAAATCAGACGATTGGACGAGTTCATTATGGAATTAAGGGTAGCAAGCTGGGACCCAACCTTATCTCTAGCTCCCTCAGCTACTGTACCCTGTAGAGCATCTCCAAGCTCTTTAAAAAGGCCTCTTTGCAGTCTTGAAAATGTGTGAGGTAGTTCAGTGAACGCATGGCAAAAGCAGCTGAACTAAACATGCGCTTCCCATATCTATCCATGATCCTAGAGTCTCTGTTAGGAGGATGGACAGAGGAAGAAGTTTCCAACATCTCCTTTTTGGTGGCGGCCGCCACCACCATGACATCAACAGGCACTCCCTTTGTAAGAAAAGACTTATCATGAGGGGCACAAATAAATTTATTGGGCCTCCTAGGGACAGGCTCCATGGTGTCCAGAGACTCCCATGCCCTTCTTGAGACCAGCTCCATAAGCTCATCAAAGGACGGAGACACCCAAGAGGTGGAGGGCTGAGCCCAAAAGCTTTCAGGAGGACCGTCTCATCCTCAGTAGGGTTGGTGGGCTTCCAGCCACCCCTCTGCTTTAAAATTTCCAAGATATCTGCAAATGAGATATCTTCAGAGGGGGACCATGGGGACCCTTCTGATTCCTCCAAGTTGGTATCAGATGTGATAAGACTCCTGCAGGGAGTCTAGATGCTTCCTCTTGCAAATTCTCTTCCTGGGAACCTCATCAGTGGGAGCTTCTGGTGAGGTCTCGGAAGAGCAGGGACCACCCAATGGGGCATCCTGAGGCTCAGGGTCTCTATGCTTCAAAGGGATCTGTGAGGCAGAAGTAGACACAGGCACTTTTAGGGAAGAGGTAGTTGGCCCTGAAGTTGTGGATGTCCTGAGGGACATTACTCTCCTTATGGCTTCAAAGGCACCTCTGGTCTGGTGGGAAGGAACTCCTGGATCCGAAGAAACAGATGATTCCCTCAACACCAGGACAGCAGGCTCCAATCCAGAGTCAGGAACCAAACTCATCTGAGCCAAGGCCATGAGAGGTAAAGTTGGAACCGAAAGATCAGTGCGACTATCCTCCCTGGACCCGACCAGTGAGTGACTGCTCCTAGACTCCTCGATGGGCTCCAAGGAGGTCCAAGTAATCAGAACCAATGGCACTGGAGCAGGCATTGTTTCCGTAGGCTCCACAATAATCAGCTCCAACTCCTCTGGCTCCGTAGGACCGGTATGGCTCGGAGGAGGAAAAGAAGAAGATGGAGGAACAGTTTTCGGTTCCGAAACCACTTGGGTTGGAGCCGATAAAAATTTTGCAAACACTGGTGCCTGTAACAACTTCTGCACCACACGATCCACATCCAAATCAGATAGGCTTATCAAGGACCAAGATGAGTGGATCGAGGGTGCCACTGATTGTAAGATAGATGACTTAAGTACTTCGGAGACCGGTTCCAGGACTGGGGACTGGCTCTGAAAAGTTAAGACGCTCGGCTCCGAAGGCTGTGTAGTCAATGTCAATATCTTTTTAGATGTTGTCGGATCCGAAACTCTATGCTCCGATGAAGAAGACTTATTGGACTAGGTAGATTTCAGGGATTTGCCAGCTTTATCATAGTCGCCAAAAGCTTCCTGAAAAGATGATTTTTACTAGCCCTCTATCAATCAGTTTCCTTTTTCTCTCATGCAGAACCCTGATACTAAAAGAATGGCAGATGTAACAACTCTCTTGTAAGTGCAGGGTACCCAAACAGTAGACACAATTGACGTGACTATCAGTCACAGACATCTTTTGTCCACACTTTGGACATTTTTTAAAACTGGACTTGTGTGGTTTTCCTGGTCAGCCATAATAATCAATTTCCTTCTAAAAGTACACCAAAAACAAGATATAAAGTCACACAGACTAGTGTTCAACAAGTACAAAAACCACAAGTATTTTAAGATATAAGCAGCTCTTAAAACAACTGCCTCTAAGACACTAACTAGAATCTAACTATTAATAGCTAGAACATACTCTTATAGGCTATAAACTACTAACTACCTAGTAAACACACTTTAATCCACTAAACACTGCTATTTAATACAGCCCTTAAATAAAAACAAATGGGCTCTATAATACTAAATACAGTTTAACTACTAAAGCTGAAAAAACACACTCTAAAAAGCTATAAACGTGTGTTAAAACACACTTCTAAACTACTAACACTCTGCTAAGGCACACAAAAAGAAGGGAAGGGAAATAACAAAGGCCTAATAAACAAAGGCCAACAAGGCTATAAAAGGCACTATAAGAAGTTAAACTACACACTAATACAAATATTTAAAGTTATAAATTGCAAGACAAAATATTAATAAAGATAAATTTTTCTATACTGGCCCGAGCTGTGAGGAAACCTCCGATCTGTTGCAGCAGCAAACTAGATCTGGGATTACTCAAGGTGCATCATGGGATAGGGACTTGGCCTAGAGCTGTCTGAAGACCTCGAGCTTTGTAGTTGGCCGACTCGGAGCCGAGGATCAGCTCCAAACCCATCTGTAAGAATGAACGGCGAGAAAGAACAACTTCATATCTATGTTTTTTGAGATTATTTGATGGGTTATTTGAAGTATACATTTAATGACCAACTTAATGGATATCTTATATTTAATATTTAGGGGAGCTACAGGGTAATAACATTTTATCCACCAATGGTCCTTACTCAGTTTTGGAATTATAATTAGTTTTTCCAGACTGAAGTATTTTCTGGTTCATATCCATTAATTATTAGGTACCTGAAAAAAGTTTATCTTGTGGATAATTTAGTAGTTCAATAAATACTTTGAAAAAATTAAAAAAAATTCTGTATGTAGTTATTTGGACCCAGAATTTTATTATCAAGAAGATTTTAAAATACTTATTTTATAAAATACTCTGAACACCCCTTAAGGCCCATTCAACATCCCCGATACTTGCCTCGCACCTCACATCTCCGTAGATCAAATATTAAAGGCCCTATCCAAGGCAAAGAACACAGCTTCTCTGGGACCTGATAGCATCCCAGGCTGTATTCTGCAACATCTCCAGCAAGAACTAGCCTTGCCATTGAGCACCCTATTCAACCATAGCCTAAGTACAAGCTTCATTCCAGAAGAGTGGAGAAATGCCATTGTCATCCCTTTGCACAAAGGTGGTGCCACTACTGTGGTAACTATCACCCCATTAGCTTGACAAGTCTGATCTGTAAGGCCATGGAGCATATTATTATGGAGTCATAAACAAGGACATAGGCAATCTCCAAGCACTTGACCCCACCCAGTTCGGATTCGTCAAGGGCAGATCTTGCCTGTTGAACCTGGTTGACTTTTTTGAGACTGTCACCAAGGCACTGGATGAGGGAAAGTCAGTACACACAGCTTACCTTGACTTGGCTAAAGCCTTTGACACAATCCCCCACTAGGGCATCATTGAAAAGCTAACAGAACTTGACATAAATCCATATCTCATCAGGAGGGTGGCCATCTGGCTCACTGATAGGACCCATAAGGTCAAAATAAGTGCCACTACCTCTCATCAGGTGGGTGGCCAACTGGCTCACTGATAGGACCCACAAGGTCCAATGTCCAGTGTCTTTGTAAATATCATTGTCTTTGTGTACTTTTTTTGAAACTTGTGGAGCTTTTCTCCCTGGGCCTCCACTGAAAATGGACATACATCCAGTTGGACTAGCCTGGTCAACAAATGTAAAATAAATAAATAAAGGTCAAAATAGGTGCCACTACCTCCGATAGCAGACATGTCTCTAGTGGTGTCCCCCAGGGATCTGTCCTGGGACCCCTACTTTTGGCATCTACTTCTCAGAGGTCCAGGCATTAACAAAAGGCCTGTGGCTAACCAAGTTTGCAGACGACTGTAAGTTGGGTGCTGTCATTGACTCCACAAATGATGTTAACATACTTCAAGAGAGTCTCACAGCAACAAATGACTGGTGCCAAAGTTATGGCCATAAGTTAAATGCAAAAAAATGTATTAATTTACCATTCGGCAAAAACACGACCCCTACTGATTACCACATTAGCAGCAACCCCCTAAGCACACATTCTGTGGTGAGAAACCTGGGTATACAAGTTGAAAACAATCTTACATTTGACCATCATGTAACAGTAGTGGTCAGAAAAGCCTTTTACTTGGTTCATCTCATAAGTAAAGGGATTGCATCCAGAAAAAAGGAGGTTATTACCTCTTTGCACTCCTCCCTCATTAGGCCAATAATTGAGTACAACACCCAATTTGGTATGTACCTCTCCAAACACCTGCACAAACTGGAAAGGCCACAGAAATATCTCACAAAGAGAATCCATGGCCTCCAACACTTGTCCTATGTGGACAGGCTCAAATCACTATCACTCTACTCTGTATTGTACAGATTGCTCAGACGTGATCTGTGTCTCGCCTACATGGCAATAACAGACCCTGCTCTACTAGAGATGCTCCATATCCATAAGTCTAACTTGTTGCATAGTACCCGATCAAAAGGCTTATATCTAGTATGTGACACTAACAAAACCTGCTGGAGAGACACGTTTGTCTTTCAGAGGCTGCCCCGTCTCTGGAATAGACTCCCCAGGCACGTCAAGCAAAGTACATCGCTGACCCTCTTCAAGCGCAAACTTGATGAGTGGATGGGCAACCACAAATATGTCCCAGGGGTTCCACTTGTGTCCCTCATTGACAGGGGTGACAGGTGCTGATTTTGGTTTCTTTTCTGGGAATAAACTCTTGGCTAGGTTTGTAAGGGCCCCAGAGCCATTAGCCTAGTAATCTCCTATGATCCTATATGTGGTTAGAAAGGCTGAATTCAGGGAAGTGGAAGATAATAAAAGATTGCCTGTTGCATGAGGAAGTTGAGTCATCTGCAAATAAGAAATATAAGTGCTGGGGTTTATACGAGAACATATCAAGTTAGGGTAAGAAGTTAGTGCTATTTATTTTTTAGGCTTCAATATGAAACAACCTATTTTTAGCTAAGATGACTGAAAACATTACTGTCTATACTGCATTAAGTTATAGTGACCATTTTCAGTGCAGGCTATTTTTCTATAATTAATATAATGACTTAGTTCAGTTTTCATCTGGGTATTTAACTTTATGTAATTGTTATAACTGATCAAAATTAATTTTTCTAGAACATTCAGCCATCTGTGTAATCTAAATAATTGTAAATTATACTGCCTCAATTTTGGAAATGTTGAAGTATGCAAAAAAAATGCAACATGTGATTTGAAAGCAGCACTCTTTTTTGGCAAAGCAGACTAGTTGACAGCAGTCTTCATCCAATAGTAGCATGGTTCTTGATTTGGCTATTTTATTTTATATTGATTTATCTTAGGTCTACAGTGACCATTTTCAGACAATGCCAATGAAGACATAGCCAAGCAATACAAACATCATACAATGCAAAGCAATATTATGTAAAACATAATGTATGAAATACAAGAATAGAAGAATACATGATGCAATTACTTTACATACAATTATTTACAATTTTATTCACAGACTATGAACTCTGAAGATTCTTAATATCAGACAAGTAAGGAAGTATGAAAAGTGGAACTTTTGACGTGACACGTAAATAAATACAAAGAAGGGGATGTGGAATTACATAAGATTTAATGTGCAACATACAGATGGTTTTGGAAAGATGAGGGGATAGACAGTTGCAGTGGTTAATGCTGTAGCTCAGGGGATGGACTACTGAAAGCATTTGCATTTGGCTATTTTATTAAAATTACTTTATGAGTTTTGAGGAAGGTTGGATAGGACTGATTAAGGATTTTTGTTTGGAAAACTAAGCTATTATTTTTTTAAGATTTTGGAAATCAGAGTGATCACAAGAAGTCTTAGGAATGGGCCTGTTTGATAAATAAGTTAGAAAGTCAAGGGAAAAACATAAATCATTCCACAAAATGGTGTAGAATTTAAAATTATGCAAAATCATTGAACTATTGGATTAATATGTTTCCAGGGGAGCGCTACAGAATCCTGAAGGCCCAAAATCCTGAGACCAAAATCTCGAAAGTTCAAAATACTGAAAACTCAAAATACCAACACTTACTATAACTATATTCCAACACAAGTACATACAGAAACAAATCAAACACAAACCATATTACTCTTCTCCAAGTATAAACAGAGGGACAAGCCCCCCCCACACCCCTTGCTACTTAAATATATCAACTCCGAGATTGCACTTAGTGTAGTGAAGGGCAATCTCGGAGTTGATATATTTAGGTAGCAAGTGGTGTGTGGGGGGCAGGTGGGGCTTACCCCTTGCATATAGTTGAAGGTAATATGTTTCTGTATGTACTTGTGCTGGGATATAGTAAGTGTTGGTATCCTGTGTGTTTTCAATATTTTGAGTTTTCAATATTTTGAACTTTCGAGATTTTGGTCTCAGTATTTTGGTCTTTAGGATTTTGGGCTTTCAGGATTCTGTAGCGCTCCTGGATTCTGTAGCTCTCCCGTTTCCAGATGTCTGATAAGAAATAAGGATCTAAAAATGTAACAATAACTTGGTATGTTTGTTAACTGAAGAGCTATTAATGGCCATAATAACTTGGAAACAGTGATTGATATAATATTATAATAACCAATAGGAGTGTTATTTAAATGTCCTTTTTGAACTCCTTCATGTAAATAAAATGGGTTTTTGGTACTTATTAAAGCTGGTGTACTCAGACCCTATGGTTAATATCTTGTTATAGTAAAGAATTAAGATTATCATTGATGTTGCAGTACTGATCAAGGATTATGATTTGGATCAAATGAATTAGGGCTGGTTTTCCCATGGAATAATATTTTGAAAATTATATCTGTTTAATTATAGCCAGGTGTATTTTCTGAAAGCAAGCAGTGTTTGGAGCAAAATACATAAATATTTATTTTAATTTCTGAATACTAGGTAGTTTAACTCACAGATGAAGTGACCAGATTTTTAAAATCTTGAAATACATAATTACTAACATAACAACCAGTAAGCCCCTGCTTAACATCCAATGCTTATTTCCTCTACAAATAAATCATATTTGAAACATGGAAAAACAAACTTAATGCTTTTCGAGTTGAAGGAACTGTTAAGATAGCATAATCTGAGTATTTGAACAGATGTTGCTTATCAATCTGCTTCTTTATAGGTTCACAGGTTCATAGATTAGTACTAAGCTAACTGCCCTTGTGAGCCATTTTAAGCCTAGCCAATTATCCCTTGTGAGATTCAAACCCTGCACCTTGTGCTTGTAAGGCAAACTACTTAACCATTAGGCCACCCTCCCAACCCTTAGCTTATTCAAATGCCAGAGTTAAGTATTTGTACTTAGAATAGTTTTTCAGTGAAACAAGCAGTGACAGCATTTAATGCAAAAGCTGCATTGAGCGAATTTCATTGTTTGAAATATGTGGTTGTTGCTTTCAGTAAATTATGCAGCATGCAAGATACACAGGAGGTGAAAAAGCAATAATCTGCAACTGTCTTTTCTTAGCAGAGATACAGAAATCCTTGGAAACTGAAACTACACCCTGTACACTTTGGCAGACCCCCCCTTTTAGAATTACATTATTTTTTGTAGCACTCCCTCAACAGATTTAAGTTACTGGGGAAAAAGGAAGCTTACATTCAAAATCAGTATTAAACAGGAAACACAAAAAGTGGGAATCTTTTAAGTTCAGTGAGCAACTTTTAGTAGCAGCAGTTGAACTTTGCCTTCTAGAGCAGTGCACAGAGCATTATTTTTTCCACTGGGAACTCATGTCTGGATAGTGGAGGCCGGTTACTTCAAAGCGTTAAGCAAGGGAGAGCTGCCAAAAGCAACAGAATGAGTTACACTGTCTGGAATGAGACTGCGCTATATTACAGCAGGTTAATGGCCATTCATCTGTGACCAAACAAGAGTTGGGGTCAGTTACTTTCATCTGCAGGCTGTCTTCAGTATCCACTCATTCTAGCCACTTTTTTTACCATATGTCCACCTCACATATGCATACCTCAGATGTCCAACTGCAATCAACAAGGTTGGCCTTAGATGAAATAGTATCCTAGACAAAGGACTCCATGTCCCCTGTTGCACACTAGTTTCTTTTACACCTGAGTGCCTTCCCATTTTCCTTCTATACTGCCCCACACCATCGAGATTACTTCTTTCTTGTATTCTCTCATTTGTCTTCATCTTTTTCACTCCATCTTTCCAACATGCCATACTTGGTCAAGACTACATTGTAATAACTATGGAAGGAGTAAATTAATTAAGCAGTGGGCCTGGGGGCTACTAGCCCCCCCCCTGCAAGTCAGGGGGCTCTTCATGAGGTACAGTTTAGAATTTTTTCCAGACTGTGATGCCATGATAGCCTGAAAATTTGTTAGAAAGAAGAGAAATTCAGTTTTATTTTTTTTTCACAGAAGAAATAAGTTATGCCAAAGATTAATACTCAAAGCTGATAAATTGGGAGTTCTCAATAAATTGAGAAGACAAATGCTTGTGAGGATACATTAATCATACCTGGGAATAACTAACTCACTGTCTCCCTAACTCACAAAAAAGATAATCACTTTCTGTGTATCCCTCTGGTGTTGTATGTATGTATGTATTCATGTATCTATACACACACACACACACACACACACATATATATATATATATATATATATATATATATATATATATATGGGTCTACTTCATTTGCCCTAACTTCCGATTGACCGACACCCATTTGCCCGACATCAAATGACCGAAATTTCATTTGACCGAAATTTCATTTGACCGACACTTCTTTTGACCAACAAGTATTATTGGCAAGTAAATGGGATATGCCCCCTTCCCCACTGTAGTACGACCCTGGAGTTAGAATATATAGTTGGGGGGTGTGGGGGGCAAAGCCCCCATTTAATTTCATATTATATTGTTTAGTTTTGCTTTAATATTGCTTAGTAAAACAAAAGTAAGTGGGGGACTTCACCCCCCACACCCCCCTAACTATATACTCTAACTCCAGAGTTGCACTACAGTGGGGAAGGGGGCATATACCATTTGCTTGCCAATAATACTTGTTGGTCAAATGAAGTGTCGGTCAAATGAAATTTCGGTCAAATGGGGTCGGGCAAATGGGTGTCGGTCAATCGGAAGTTAGGGCAAATGAAGTAGATCCATATATATATATATATATATATATATATATATATATATATATATATATATACATAAATAGATATAGTTATGTACACATATATGTGTGGGTGTATTCATATATACACAACACACACATATATACAGCATGTCTTATTTCCCCTACCTATAAAAGGCATTCACCTGTACACATGTCTGAAGTCTGACTGTGAGGAAAATTAAAAAAAAAATAATCTATGTAATGTATTCAAATTCATTGCTCCTAGGTAATACACTGTCCAACGATTGAGGTTTGTTTGTGAAGAAAGTTTAAGAAATAATGACCACACTGTCACCTGCCTGAAAACAAGCAGGGCTGGTTTTATGTTACATATGGCCAAGGGCTGAGGTTAAGGATGGACCTGCCTACTAATCCTTTGTCAAAATCTCCAGATATAACCATGTGTTTGGGGAAAAGCAGAGGTTAAGAATAAAACCCAAACAGAGACATGGAAAATATGAAGACTACAAGAAGGAATCAGTCAATAACACAAACAAGAACCATGGACTGTAAGATGTTCATGCTACTTGCTGAGTCACTTTGCCAATGATAAGTTACTGCCATACACTTCCTTTCCAGATCACCACAGATAGCCATTTATTGTACACCATTTTGATTCTAAACTATGATAGAAAGTGAAGGAAATTATGGCCAACTTATTATTTTTAAATACAATAAAATACCCCATATGCATCTTCATCTACAGGCAGCCCTTTTATCCCTTAATTACAACCATCTTATATACTTTGAACTCAAGTGTCTGACTGTGTTTATAAATTGGCTACAATAAAGTATCTAGAAGGCTTCATAAAAATGCCCACTAGTTATAGTTCAAAGCCATAGTAATGGATGTTTAATTTGAGTAAATGAGGCTAGTCATTATCATCCACAGACAATCCCCTGTACCCAGCAATTATAGCCACCTTGTTGACTGTATATAATTCAAATGTCTGAGTATATAAATAACGGTGGCCACAGTAATCGGTTTCAATTTTGTTTCACACAAACAATGGCCTCACATAAATATAGATTAGTCCTACAAATCCAGAATGACAACTGCTCAAATTCAGCAAAATACAGCAGGGTCAGAAGTGCCCCTGCACTCAAAATTATAACAACTTTGATGACTGTGTACACCTCATATATCAGATGGTAATAAAATAAATTGGTCACAGAAATTTATTTCAACACCCAAACACAGATGTACCCACCAAATATAACCGTTGTTTAACTGTGCACTTCTCTGATGTCTGATTATAATAAAATAAGTAATGCATACATAATGCTCACATTAATGTATTTTACCTTGCTGCTGTCAGAAGTAATCATCACCCCCCCCCCCTGCAAGTCAGGGGGCTCTTCATGAGGTACAGTTTAGAATTTTTTCCAGACTGTGATGCCATGATAGCCTGAAAATTTGTTAGAAAGAAGAGAAATTCAGTTTTATTTTTTTTTCACAGAAGAAATAAGTTATGCCAAAGATTAATACTCAAAGCTGATAAATTGGGAGTTCTCAATAAATTGAGAAGACAAATGCTTGTGAGGATACATTAATCATACCTGGGAATAACTAGCTGCCTGTCTCCCTAACTCACAAAAGAGATAATCACTTTCTGTGTATCCCTCTGGTGTTGTATGTATGTATGTATTCATGTATCTATACACACACACACACACACATATATATATATATATATATATATATATATATATATATATATATATATATGTATGGGTCTACTTCATTTGCCCTAACTTCCGATTGACCGACACCCATTTGCCCGACATCAAATGACCGAAATTTCATTTGACCGAAATTTCATTTGACCGACACTTCTTTTGACCAACAAGTATTATTGGCAAGTAAATGGGATATGCCCCCTTCCCCACTGTAGTACGACCCTGGAGTTAGAATATATAGTTAGGGTGTGGGGCAAAGCCCCATTTAATTTCATATTATATTGTTTAGTTTTGCTTTAATATTGCTTAGTAAAACAAAAGTAAGTGGGGGACTTCACCCCCCACACCCCCCTAACTATATACTATAACTCCAGAGTTGCACTACAGTGGGGAAGGGGGCATATACCATTTGCTTGCCAATAATACTTGTTGGTCAAATGAAGTGTCGGTCAAATGAAATTTCGGTCAAATGGGGTCGGGCAAATGGGTGTCGGTCAATCGGAAGTTAGGGCAAATGAAGTAGATCCATATATATATATATATATATATATATATATATATATATATATATATATATATATATACATACATAGATATAGATATGTACACATATATGTGTGGGGTGTATTCATATATACACAACACACACATATATACAGCATGTCTTATTTCCCCTACCTATAAAAGGCATTCACCTGTACACGTCTGAAGTCTGACTGTGAGGGAAATTAAAAAAAAAAATCTATGTAATGTATTCAAATTCATTGCTCCTAGGTAATACACTGTCCAACGATTGAGGTTTGTTTGTGAAGAAAGTTTAAGAAATAATGACCACACTGTCACCTGCCTGAAAACAAGCAGGGCTGGTTTTATGTTACATATGGCCAAGGGCTGAGGTTAAGGATGGACCTGCCTACTAATCCTTTGTCAAAATCTCCAGATATAACCATGTGTTTGGGGAAAAGCAGAGGTTAAGAATAAAACCCAAACAGAGACATGGAAAATATGAAGACTACAAGAAGGAATCAGTCAATAACACAAACAAGAACCATGGACTGTAAGATGTTCATGCTACTTGCTGAGTCACTTTGCCAATGATAAGTTACTGCCATACACTTCCTTTCCAGATCACCACAGATAGCCATTTATTGTACACCATTTTGATTCTAAACTATGATAGAAAGTGAAGGAAATTATGGCCAACTTATTATTTTTAAATACAATAAAATACCCCATATGCATCTTCATCTACAGGCAGCCCTTTTATCCCTTAATTACAACCATCTTATATACTTTGAACTCAAGTGTCTGACTGTGTTTATAAATTGGCCACAATAAAGTCTCTAGAAGGCTTCATAAAAATACCCACTAGTTATAGTTCAAAGCCATAGTAATGGATGTTTAATTTGAGTAAATGAGGCTAGTCATTATCATCCACAGACAATCCCCTGTACCCAGCAATTATAGCCACCTTGTTGACTGTGTATAATTCAGATGTCTGAGTATATAAATAATGGTGGCCACAGTAATCGGTTTCAATTTTGTTTCACACAAACAATGGCCTCACATAAATATAGATTAGTCCTACAAATCCAGAATGACAACTGCTCAAATTCAGCAAAATACAGCAGGGTCAGAAGTGCCCCTGCACTCAAAATTATAACAACTTTGATGACTGTGTGCACCTCATATATCAGATGGTAATAAAATAAATTGGTCACAGAAATTTATTTCAACACCCAAACACAGATGTACCCACCAAATATAACCATTGTTTAACTGTGCACTTCTCTGATGTCTGATTATAATAAAATAAGTAATGCATGCATAATGCTCACATTAATGTATTTTACCTTGCTGCTGTCAGAAGTAATCATCACACTGCAACCTCCACACACACACACACACACACACACACACACACACACACACACACGTGCCACCAGTTACAGCAGCTCATATGACTGTGTACACCTCAGATGTCTGATTGTGATCAAAAGAATGGCTGTATAAATAATGGCCAGAGTAATGTAGTTCAGCTGGTTGAGGATGGAAATCAGAAAAGAATGTGAGCAATACAAGGAACATATAGCATGAGTTTGGTATAGAGACAGATACATTTCTTAAACAGAACCTTTCAGTGTGCGTGAGTGCGAGTGTGTGTGTGTGTGTGTGGGGGGGGCTTGTACTGTATCGGCCTGATATACATATAGATATCTCAACAGGGAAAACATTGACCAGAAAAGTTAAAATAAAATAAAGTACATGCTGTGAAGCATAACCTTAAACCATGCAAAAGAAAACTTTTGCTGAGACCAAAAATAATATGTAGAAAGCATTTTCTTGGGCTCTGAGGCTAATATGTCTGATGCTGAAGGAAGGTGATATATGGCTGGAAGGGGTACAGATCTGAGTTTTGTGTTTATGTGCTGGGTGGCCAGTACATAAATAATCTGCTCAGCAGGACTGTGGCATATGGAATGGGCTTAATTTCCAGCATAAATGAAATCAGAGCAAAACTGGAGCTTTTCTCCCAAAGCCTCCACTGAAAATGGGCTTCTACCCAGCCGGACTTTGCCGGTAATCAGATGTCAATAAATAAATAAATCAGTGTAGATGTGGATGCTTAATTGTGAACCAGTAAAGATTGAGCTAAACCTGAATTTTGTTCCATATGCATAGACCACACTCATGAGGATGCCATTTCCTATGCTGTTCAAAGTAGATACAGAACTTAAATGAATGCAAAGCTTTGGAATAACTGAAAGCATAAATGAACAGACTAAGTGGTGTGCTCCTATGGTCCCAATAATTGCAAAAATGGTTGAGTGTGAATGTGTTGATTTATAAAGTTTAGCGATGCAGCTGTGTATAAAAGGTTCATTCTGTCTTTGCTTGAAAAGATAGAACTTAAGCTTGTTAACTATAAAGTATTTACAGTGCTTGATACTAAAATGGATGTACACACCCCTGATAAAATGCCAGGTTTTTGTGATATAAAAAATTAGACCACAATAAATCATTTCAAAACCTTTCCCTTCTTTAATGTGACCTATAAGCCGTACAATTCAATTGAAAAACAAACAAATCTGTCAGGGGAAAATATAAAAAATAAAAAAGTATAATAAGCTGATTGCATAAGTGTGCACACCCTTAAACTAATACTTTGTTAAAGCACCTTTTGATTTAATTATAGCATTCAGTCTACTTGGGTAAGAGTCTATCATCATGGCACATCTTGACTTGCAATATTTGCCTACTCCTCCTTGCAAAAGCGCTCCAAATCTGTCAGATTGCAAGGGTGTCTCTTGTGCACAGCCCTCTTCATGTCACCCCACAGATTTTCTACTGGATTTAGGTCTGGGCTCTGGCTGGGCCATTCCAAAACTTTAATTTTCTTCTGGTGAAGTCATTCTTTTGTTGATTTGAATGTATGCTTGGGGTCATTGTCATGTTGAAAAGTGAAATTCCTCATCTAAAGCTTTCTAGCAGACGCCTGAAAATTTTGGGCCAAAAGTGACTGGTATTTGAAACTGTTCATAATTTCCTCCACCTTGACTAAAGCCCCAGTTCCAGCTGAAGAAAAGCAACCCCAAAGCATGATACTGCCACCACCATGCTTTACCGTAGGGATGGTGCGCTTTTGGTGATGCGAAGTGTTGTTTTTGTGCTAAACGTACCTTTTGGAATTGAGGCCAAAAAGTTCAACCTTGGTCTCAGACCATAAGACATTTTCTAACATGCGTTTGGGAGACTTGATGTATTGTTTTGCAAATTTTAGCCAAGCTGGATGTTTTTGTGTGTAAGAAAATGCTTCCATCTTGCAACCCTACCCCACAGTTCATACATATGAAGAACCCTTGTTGTCACACATGTAGTACACAACCAGTACATGCCAGAAATTCCTGCAGCTCCTTCAGTGTTGCTGTAGGTCTCTTGGCAGCCTCCCTGACCAGTTTTCATCTTGTCTTTTCATCAGTTTTGGAAGGACGTCCAGTTCTTTGCAACGTCACTGTTGTCTCATATTTTATCCACTTTTTGATGACTGTCTTCACTGTGCTCCATGGTATATCCAATGCTGTGGAAATTTTTTGTACCCTTCTCCTTGACTGATACCTTTCAACAATGAGATCCTTTTGATGCTTTGTAAGCTCTCTGTGAACCATGGCTTTTGCTGTAGCAGGCAACTGAGTAAATGTCAGAAAAATTCTATTAGGACAGCTAAACCTTATTTGGGGTTAATCAAGAGTCTCTTAAATTGATGGCAGGTGTGTACCCAAGAAGACTGAATGCTGTAATTAAATCAAAAGGTGCTTCAACAAAATATTACTTTAAGGGTTTGTGCACACTTGTGCAACAAGCTTATTGCACGTTTTTTATTTTTTATATTTTCCCCTAACAGATTTGTTTGTTTTTCAATTGAATTGTACAGGTTATAGGTCACATTAAAGGTGGGAAAAGTTTTGAAATTATTTACTGTGGTCTCATTTTCTATATCACAAAAACCTGGCATTTTAACAGGGGTGTGTACACTTTTTATATCCACTGTATTTAGATAAAGAAAGTCAAAAGCTGACAACCTTCATTACACTTGAGAAAGGGTCTGCTTTAAATGTCTGCCATTTGGTATATCCCAGCACTCAAAATCTTTCTGATTTACTCATCAGGCTGGATGGTGTGGTGGTGGTGTTATGGATAACATCCTGATTTTAGGCTTGAATAAGGAAACACATGATTCAGGACTAGACGGAGGGCTGCAGACCATCAGAATGTATGGTTAAACAAACCAAGATAAGTGCTGCTTCAGTTCTTTGGGGCAATGCATAAGCACTAGTGGTATCAGACCACTTGTAAGAAAGGTTGGCGCAATAGCTGAGTTACAAGAGCCATCTTGTGTAACTGATTTAAGACAAGCCTTCGGCATGATTAACTATTTAGGCAAGATTTTGTCCTTTAACAAACCTGTTAAGGAAAAATGTAAGATGGCCCTCGGGGCATGCTCAAGCCAAAACATTCATTGAAGCATAAGAAATGCTGACAAGCTCCAGTGCTAGCATACTATGATGTCATTAAACAAACACAAGTGAGCATAGATGCTAATAGCTATGGCCCAGGAGCAGCATTACTCATTACGGAGTAACAAGTTTTCCATCTTGTTTCTTATTCCTCCAGAACCCTTACTGATGCTAAACAGAGATATTCACAGATCAAAAAGACTGCCTTGCAAGTACATGAAAAGTTCTCTAAACTGGGGCTTCAAAGTTTCCATTTCCAGGCTGATTCCATGAATCAGTTTATATAACAAAGTGCCACCAAGGTGCCAAAGTCTGATAATGAGGCCAAAGAAGTGGAATGCCAAAATGATCCAAGTAGCTGAAAAACAGTGTTGCAGATGTGTTGTGCCATACCTCTCAATTGTCCAGATTTTCCCAGAATGTCCATATTTTTGCCTCATATTTTTGGTCTTTACCTCATAAAATTTGTAGTTTACTGGCAAACTGCGGAGGACTGAAGTCATTCAATAATGACATTCATTTGAGTTTCTTACTTCATATCCTTCAGAAAATCCATGCTTACACGAATAACTGTTATTCTAGCAACTTTCTAAGGTTTATAACAGCAATATTTAAAATCTGTCGCTACATTTTGTCCTTTACCCCCCCCCCCATTATTTTAGGCTTTGTTCAGATTTTTTGCCTTAAAAAGTTGAGAGGTATGCTATGCAGAAATCCTGTATGTGCCCAACCATTGTCGAAATACCTAAGAAGATATTGGCACCTATAAGCTGAGCCTAATAATGACTGGATCAGTAAGTAATAAAAGACTAGGGTAACATAAACAGGCTACTAAAAACAATCAAGATCTGCAGTCCATTGTCCAACATGTCAAAATGATTTATTATTTATTTATTGACAACTGTTTACTGGGAAAGTCCAGCTAGGCACAGGTGCCCTTTTTCAATGGAGGTCCAGGAAGGAAAACTCCAAGGTAACAAATTTAATGCAATCAGTATTTACAATAACAAAATTGTATAATGCAGTTACAGTATATACATAGCAAAGCAGTCAGTATAATAAAATTTGAGTTGATATTCACAAACATTAATATACAACATACTATTTAGAATTTACAGATAACGTGGTGTATAAGATAGGTAGAAGCAATTTAAGAAACACATTAGAGTGAGGTATTGAATGGGATAAGCAGTCTAAGTGTTAACAGAGAAGTAGCAATGGAATAGAAAGTTGGTTGTGCTAATTAGAACTAAGTATAGTTGTTTAAGTACTAGAATAAAGTGAAATATTAGAAGGGGATAAGCAGGTTAAGTGATTTAGCGCTTTAAAGGGAGGTATAAGAAGGTGATGAAGGATATCAGGAGAAGTTACGTCTCACATGAGGAGCAGGGACAAAGCTAGGAGGCAAAAAGGAAGCCTTTTAGTAAAGGTTTGAAAAGATGAAGGCATGAGGTAGATCTGATTGACACAGGAATTTTATTCCAAATTCTAGCTGCATTATGGGAACACAGGTTGACCCCAGCAGCCATTTGTGGTTTGTAGATGGTAAACAGCTTATCATTTGACTGAAGGGGATGGTTTGATAAATAGAATTTAAGTATGGAGGTAATTGCTGTACAGGCAAATGTGGTATAGACGATTTTGTGGGTTAAGATGAGCTAGGTATAAGATAGGTGGTGATGAAGTCCAAGCAACATAAGTGTTTTTAATGCTAAACAGAGCTGGCTCTGGTAAGGTTTTCTGCAAGCAAATCTGGCAACATTGTTGTAGCACTGTTCAAGTGTAGAACTAAGTGAAGCTTGTTGGTTGGTCATGATAGGGGTTCCATACAGTAGAGAGGGTAAGGCGTAAGTGGTAGCTAGAGTTACCGTGGCAGAGTCTGTAAGGAATTTCTTTACTCTCTGAAGGGTACCGAGTTTTTGATGCATTTTCTTAAAGATATTGTGGATTTGTAAAGCAAATCTAAGATTTTTAAAGTTTTTTTTTTCATGGAAATGGGATTTTGGAATAAAGAGAAGTAATTTATTGGGGGGGAGGGGGTTAGTAGCATGTGATTATCCTGTAGCAAACTTTTAACAGAGTTAAAGGCTTCTAGAGTAATTCTCTGAAAATGTACAAGATTATCTGAAGTGCATATTAGGGTAGAATCATCAGTACATTGTATGATGAAAGCTTGCAAAGGGGATTTATGTAGATTGTTAGTGAATATATTGAAGAGTAAAGGGAAAAGAATGGACCCTGCAGCACATCAGTAATGACAGGAAGGAAGGGAGAAAAGGTGGAGAGCCATTTAACAGACTAGTATCTATCAGTTAAGTAGTTGTTAAACCATAGTAGTGTGGATTGTGATAGCCCTGGGGAAGACAGCTGACAGAGGAGGTTTTGGTGACAGACTAGATCAAAAGTTTTAGAGAGATCAAGGAATACAAAGGAAATGCGTTTGCCTTTGTCTCTGGCTTTGTTAAAAGTATGTGTGAATGTTAATAAGGCTATGGGTGGGTCTAAAACCATGATGCATGGGGGTCAGGAGCTTTTCCTGAAGGATGTCTTCAAGAAGTTCTTTGTGAATGCACTTCTCCAGCAGCTTTGACAAAGGAGATAATATGGCAATTGGTCTGAAATTAGTTACATTAGATGAGATTACTCTTTTAAGAAGTGGGATGCTGAATAAGTTTTTCCAAAGAGAAGGAATGTACAATTCCTTGACAGATCTATTAATTAGGACAGACACAGGACATGCTATGGAACTAGCATCTAGCATGAGTTATTCTTCTGTAAGATTATCTGCTGAAGGAGAACGGGGTTTCCATTTAAGGAGCAGCGATTTAATGTCGGAGGTGTGGATGGGTTTTAGGGTAAAACAGAGTGTTTGCCTTCTCAGAGGGCATGTCAGAATCGTTAGATGGAAAACCTTTAGTAAGAACTTTAATACTTTCTGTAAAATGTATAGGTTCATAGATCGGTACTAGGCTATCAGCCCTAGGGCCTATACAAGCCTAGCCATAACAATTCCCTGGATATTTCTTCCCAAAATATTTACTTCTCTGGACCCCTGTCTAGCAGGGCAACTGACATGATCCCCGGGGTGAATTTCCTATCTCCCATCCAATCATCAAGGTTCCTTTTGAAGAGGGCCAAGGAGGCACTCTGCTTGACATGTATGGGCAGTCTATTCCAGAGTATGGGGAGCTCTGGGTCAGGAACCTATCCCTCCAGCATGATTTGTTCATTGTGATGACAAGGTTTAGATCCCTGCAGCATGTGGCTCTGAGGGATTGGGATTTCTTTAAGTGGAGCATGTCCAACAGCTCAGGGTTTGACATGGCCTTGTATGTTAAGCAGAGATTGCCTCTGAGTAGACGATACACCACAGAGTATGCCTGGAGTTTTTTTAGATGGTCAGCATATGGCATCTGCTTTAGGCCTGTGATTCTTTTAGTGAGGTATTTCTGTGGCCTTTCCAGCTATTGCAGATGACTTGTGAGGTACATGCCAAACAGGGCATTACACTCTATAATGTGTCTAATGAGGGATGAGTACAGTGGGACAATGACCTCCTTTTTTCTGGATGCAAAGCCCTTAGGATTGAGGTGTGCCACATAGAAGGATTTCCTGACTGTTGTGGCGATGTGGTTATCGAAAGTGAGACCACTGTCCACCTGTGTCCCTAAGTCTCTCATCACACTTTCGATGTTGAGTGCACTACCACCTATGTGGTAATTCATGGGTACATGTTTTTTTCCAAAGGGGATAACTAAACATTTCTTGGCAGTAAGCTTGAGCCCGTGGCTCTGGCACCAGGCATCTGTTTCTGTAAGGCCCTTTTGTAGAATATCCACATAATTTGGGGATTAAATAATGGCTCCCAGTTTGCAGTCATCTGCAAACTTTGTTAGCCAGAGTCCCTTAGTGTTGGCCTGTACTTCAGAGAAGTAGATGCCAAACAAGAGTGGTCCCAGGACTGAACCCTGAGGTACTCCACTTGTCACTTGTCTGGAGCTGGATTTGGAGTCAGCTACTTTTACAGTCTGGGTTCTGTCAGTAAGCCAGTTGGCAACCCATCGAGTGACGTAGGGATTTATGCCCAGCTTAGTAAGTTGATCTATGATTCCAGAGTGGGGGATGGTGTCGAAGGCCTTGGCAAGGTCCAGATAGGCTGTGTGGACCGCCTTACCCTCGTCCACAGCTCTGGAGACTGATTCGAAGAAGTCAATCAGATTCAGGAGACAAGATTGCCCCTTCACAAACCCAAACTGGGTGGGGTCCAGTGTTTGAAGGTTGCCAATGTCTTTGTTTATAAGTTCCATGATAATGCGTTCCATGCCCTTGCAGATCAGGCTTGTCAGACTGATGGGATGGTAGTTCCCGGGATCCAAGGCGGATGCCCCTTGTGGAGTGGGATAACTGTAGCTGTGCATCATTCAGTGGGCACAAAGCCTGTGGTAAGGCTATAATTAAACATGACACTTAGGTGAGGTGCCAGTTCATTTTGTAGTTCATGTAGTACACAGCCTGGGATGTCATCTGGTCCCATGGATGCTGTATTCTTAGCTTTGTAGAGTGCGGTTTCTACCTGTGTGGCCGTGATTACTGGAATTTGGCAATCTTTTGGTATTGAGATGGGCCCTTTAGGGAGTGAGAGGGAGGTGAAGTTGGCACTAAATCGATCTGCCAGGATATTGGCAATATCCTTGGGATCAGTATATTTAATGCCATTCTGTTGTAGCTCAGAGCAGATCTGAGCATTGCCATTTAGACTGACATAACTATAGAATGCCTTGTGGTTGTCTTTGGAATCTTTGGCAATTTTATTTTCATAACTAGCTTTTGAGGATTTTATGAGGGATCTCAGCTTCTTACTGAGGCTGGTGAGGGAGTTTTTTGCATCCTGGGATTTTCCTCTTTTCTGCAACAGTTTCTTCCTTCTGTTGTATAGTTTGTTTATAGCAGGGGACCACCAAATAGGCTTCCTTTTTTTGGAGAAGAGCATCTTGGTTCTATTTGGGATGGCACGATTCATGCACGAGTGGATATGCTCGTACAGTGCCTTAGTGTAGGATTCTGCAGTCGAACTTTCAGATCCCGTCTGCATGGGTGTCATGAAGTTTGTTACTTCTGGCTTCAGTAGCATGAAGTTGGCTTTGGAGAAGTTTTTTAAGGAGGTTTCCTTACTGGGGGTGGAAATGGGATGTGGATGTCAAGGGTGATTTGCTTATGGTCAGACCTGACCAATGAGGAGGTGTCCACTGGTGTGGAGCATTTATCTCCCATGTTGGTAATGACCAGGTCTAGGATATTGGAGCCCCTGGTGGGACAATGGATTAGTTGATCCAGGGCATTGGAATTTATGAATTCCAAGAACCGTTGGGAAAAGGAGTTGGTACCCAAGTAGTTTTCCCAGTTAATGGCAGAGTAGTTGAAATCACCCAGTATTAGGGTGTTTGGTTGTATCTTAATATTTTCCAGTATGTTTAGAAAGGTGTAGTGAGAATCTTGGGGCATGGTGGGGGATCTGTAGCAAGCTACAGTTTGGACTGCAGTCTTACCTAGTGTTATTTGCACCTGGAGAATTTCAGATGCATTGTGTTGGGCAACTAGCCTGGAGGTGTGGATATCCTTGGTGAATATGGACACTCCTCCACCTTTAGTGTTTCGGTCTTGGTTTTGTGGCCGAAAGGTGTGGTAAGAGTTGTAGCCTGGTATTGCAGGAGTGCTCTCTGGATCTTTGAACCAGGTCTCAGTTACTGCACAGATATCGATGTTCTCCATTTTTAGGAGTGCCTCGAGAGTGCATTTTGAGGTTTAGACTTCTAGCATTGAGTAGCATTACCTTCACATTTTGCATGCTTGTATCTGTTACGGTGGTGGTTTTATCCTTTGAAACTTGCCTAAAAAAGGCACTATAAGGGTAGCAAGGGCTTTAGCCAGTAACCTGAATCCCAGGGGTGACAGGTGCAGACCATCTCTGGCAAAGCATCGTGGTTTGTCGATCATGTCTTCCCAGGCAGACAGATACTGGATCCCCTTTGAATGACACCAGAAGCTTAGCCAATCGTTGAAGTCAATCATTTTGTCCTTATACTGTGGTATCATTCTGGGCGAAGGCAGGATGCTACTCAGGGCTAGGGTCATACCTGCATGGGCCACATGATCCAAGAACTCTTCCATGTCTCTTTTCATGTAGTCCAGGGAGGTACGTCTCAAGTCATACACTCCAACATGGACAATGACAGAGTCGTATTTGAACTTGTTGTGGAGTGACTTGAGTGCATGCGTTATGTGGCGGATCCTGGCACCCGACAGGCAGCTGACTGTAATTTTCTCCTTGTTCAGCCTGGTGAGTGGGACATCAGTGTGCCTAATTATAGAGTCACATATGACTAAAGTGTTGGGTACATTGTCTTGCCTTAGGGGTTGTTGTTGGGTGGCACACTGGTGTTGTGAGCTATGTGTCACTTTGGTTGTGACTGGTGTTTGTTTGTGTTTCAGCTTCGGAGGTCCTTGTTGCTTAGGTAGGTTACTATTAAGGGCCTCCACATATGTGGGTTTAGAGAAGCTTTGCTTCCAGTTTGGCTATGTAAGTGCATCTCTCTCAGGTTGTAGTGTTGGGTGGTAGGAGGAGAGGATTGTCTGTGTACATGAGGCAGTTGCCGCATTGCCCCAGTACGCCCAGATTTACCAGGTGGACAGTAGAAATCACCAGAAGCTGAACCTTGGACATGCCTGTTTAGGTGCTTTTTTTGTAAAGTATAAGAGCTGTTTTCCCTTACCTTTGCAAGGTACTTTGCAATTATAGGCTTTTTAGTGCCTACGATTAATTTCTCCTTATTGACAAGGAGTGCTGAGTGCTTGTATCAGTTTCAGGCTTCACAGTGCTTTCCAGCAGGTTCTAGAGCAAGTGCTAGTCACAGGGGTTCATATTTTAGTGCTACTACTGAGCAACCAGCTAGTTCTAAGGGAAAATTTTGAAGAGCAGACTTTCTGGCACCTGGAATAGTTTAACTGTAGCCTCGCAGTGTTGCACGATGTGAAAAATGTGCAAACATGTGTTTTTAAGCCAGAAAGTTGAAAGGGATAGAAATCAGCCCAAAAAGCCTAATAAAATTACAATTTCAGAGTTGGAAACCACTCCTCTAGCGTTAGATAGGCAGTACAATGCTCACCATTCCCACTGGTAAGCAGTAGGACTTCCCTCTACCACAGCAAGGTCTGGATAGCTCTGAACACAGAAAACAAAGTCCTGAGACAAGCAAAGCCTGGGATATGGACTGGCTAGGAAAGGTGGGAAATGAGCAAACAGGATAGTATTTGTTTTGTTAAAACAGGCTAAACAATGCAATAATACAGTAAATAAACACAGAAAAGGCTAACACACTTGAGTGTGTAGTCCGAAACAGTAAATGCAATTAAAACTCTACAAAATTAGCAATTTAAAACTTTTTAAATGAAGCAAGGCAAGTGCACAACTGAAAAATGATTTAAGAGGCAGTAACACAGCAGAATAAGTAGCTAGTCCACATATACAGAGAAGTCTATATATATATATATATATATATATATATATATATATATATATATATATATATATATATACAGAAAAGCAGCTAAAACACACAAACAATTCAGATGCAGTGCAACCTTGAACACTTGAGTTGTAGCAATATTAAGGCAATTACAGTTATAATAAATGCTTTAAATATACTCTATACTTCCAAAATGTTTGAGAAGCACAGTCAGAACACAAGGAGATTCAGGCAATTTTTTTTTTGAAAGGGAAAAAGAAGAAACAGAAGGCCTTCTCAGATGTTCTCTCTGTATTAGGTAGAATGAGCTAAGGACACTAGATTGGGAGGAGTGTCCCAGATCAAATTTACAGTAGGGGCGGGCAACTGCAAAGCCACCAAGTATAACAACAAGACACGAACAGGGAGGGAGGGTGGAAACAAAACTAAAGCTAGTAGCCTACACTCTTCAGACAGTAAACACTACAGAAAGACACAAAATGAAAGTTTTTAAACAGATAAAGGAGCAAAGAGACTCTACAGAATGCCTTTAACTGCAAACAAATCAGTTACCCATGCAGATTCGTTAATAGCAATAAAATGCACTAAAGACTATGCAGCAGGCAATAAAAAGTGCTATATATAAATTGCTAGAAACAATAATCAGTATAAATAATCCAAAAAAAAACAGGATACTTATATATCTCAGATCAGAGTTGTAGTCACCGCCCCTCCTCCACTCTGCTCAGTGTGCATAGACAGAAATCTTCTCAAAAGTTAGGGCTTAAATACCAGAAGATACAACCTTAGACAACTTTTTTTTTAAAAAAAGGACAAAAGAACCGACCCCCACTAGCCACCAGCCAGTTAACACAAATCTAGCCAAGGTAAAGAAAGGCTTCTGCTAATTCAAGATGGCCTGTTCATGTGCTTTGAACAATCACTGTAGAGACAAACATGCCCTGAGCCAGCAAATCTGAACTAGGAAAATACTAAAGCTATTAGCCTACACTCTTTAGACAGTAAACACTACAGAAAGCCACAAAATGAAAGTTTTTAAACAGATAAAGGAGCAAAGATACTCTATAGAATGCTTTTAACTGCAAACAAATCAGTTACCCGTGCAGATTAGTTAATAGCAATAAAATGCACTAAAACTATGCAGCAGGCAATAAAAAGTGCTACATATAAATTGCTAGAAACAATAATCAGTATAAATAATCCAAAATAACAGGATAGTTATATATCTCAGATCAGAGTTATAGTCAACACTCCTCCTCCACTCTGCTCAGTGTGTATATTCTTAAACTGACTGGCTATTTCAGAGGGAGTGTTACTTGGGTGGTTGTTCCAGGATGGAGTATATTATTAATAGAAGACCGGAATTGTTTATGGTTGGAACAGTGATTTAGTAAGGGGTTACTGTAGTAGATTTTCTTCTCTGTGTTAATCTGTCCATCAGTATGGTTACATAAAGTGTTGTGGGTTTTGGAGAGCTCTGTGTTTTAACCACTCTTTCCAAGCCCTATCTCTGTTGTGCATTGGCACCTGCTGTGCGTGGATAACTAAGGAGTAGGGTTATTCGTTACTCGTTTTGTTCTAGTTGGAGACAGATTATTCAGAGTTTCCAGTAAAAGTGTATTAAATTTGTGAACAGCTTCATTGAGTGGAATATTTTTTCAGGATAGACCAATTAAAGGAACTTAGTATTCTACTAAATGTGCCAAGATTAAAATTACTATGATTGTGTGAAGTTTTAAGTAAGTGTTGTTTGACATGATAGGTACTAAGTTTGTTTGCATATACAAGAAGGTAGTCACTGAAGGAATCAGAGAGGGTGCCACTGAAAAATACTTAGTAGAATCAAACACAAACATCTGGTTGACAATTGAGCCACAGTTTTTGGGACAGTTATAACAAGTGGGTGAGGAAATAAGTTGAGTCAGGCCAAATAGGATGAGACTAGCTGATGGGTATTTGTGGAGATAATATGCCATTCGAAATTAACGCCACCTAGGATTATCTTTTCATTATAAATTGTATGTCAGATCCAGTTTAGGATGTTTTCCAGGGTTGTAGCATTATTGTCTGGGGGAATACTGAGTATTAACATACTCAAATATTTAATATACAGTTGTTTACGGTTATTTAATTTAAGATGAGTGAAGAGGAGTACGGCATTATGGAATTTGGGAACAGGTTTATTACAGGGTAGTCAGGGTACAGTAAAGCTACTCCACCAGTTGTTTTTTTTTAGTTCTCTCAGCACTGATGATATTATAACCAGGGAGTGAAATTTCAGAGTCAAGTAAATGTGGCTTTAGCCATGTTTAGATTATGGCAAGAATGTCTGGTTTATTGTGTGGAATCCAAGCACTGAGTTCTGAACTTTTATTAAAGATACTACAAGAATTGAAGTAAATAAATGTAAGTAGTTTGGGCGAATTTGAGATAGGCAGGTTGGGTTTTGATGGTTTTGGTAATGGTGGCATGCTCCATGTTTTGGAAGGGAATGAAGTGTGTAGGAAGGGATGGTTTGCTTGGGATGAGTTTTGGTGGCTATTGGGGAGTCAGGATGGGAGAAGGGGTCAGGGTTAAGATAAATATCCCCACAGAGTGGCAAGATAAAGCTGGATAAGTTTGGTAAGCTTGTTTTGGTTTAAGAGTTAATTTTATTTTGGTGCAGTAAGTGTAAGGGTTTAGAAATTTAAAACTGAAGTAAATACTGGGAGAATCATTGTATATATTTGAAGTGATTAATAGTGAAGTGGGGTGATTTGAATAGTTAGAGGTGAAGGAGACAGTGGGAGAAATGTGTATAAGATTAAGTGATGTATGGTAATTTGTAAGATGATAAAACAGGAAGGGTAAGAATGCAGTAATATTTAAGAGAAGCACTGTATGTAGGTTTGTAGAGAGATTATTGGTCAGTGAGACAGGAGCTAAAATTCTTAGAGAACAAATATAGAAGGGATGGGGTAGATAGATGAGTGGGTGGATGGAGTAAGTTGTGATCACTGGGATCAGTTAGCAAATATAAGGGAAGAAAGAACGTTGGAGTTCTTAAACGCAGACTGATGGTTTAGCAGTTGTGTGTGTATTGTGCCTGGAATAAGTCTATATTTATGAGTGTGCCTTTAAGAAGTGTGGGCCATAGGTGGAGTTCTGGGTGGAGAATAGGTCTTATAAATGCAATGCCATGAGGGTTGGCTGGTGGATTGATGCTGGGAGAGGAGATCACTGAGAAAAAAGCTGCAACACCAAGACAGTGGAAGGTAATCAGTGCAGAGATGTACATTTTGTAGAGCTTTCCCAAGGTAAGAAATCACTTAACTCTTTCAGTGAAAAAATATTACGAAATAGGAAAGTAGTCTACACATGCTATGGATGTACAAGTGTTAATCTACTCCATCAGACTGCAGCTGCAGTAGACCTGTTTTGAAGGAGTAAAGTATTGCAAAATACTAAGAATCTACAGGGCAGTTAGCCTCAACAGCTACAGTTTCAGCAAACAGTATGCAGAGAGGAGAGGAGCCAAGTAAATTTGGTTGAAAGAGCAGTAGAAAGAGTGTAAAAGGTCAGTCAGTCATGTAATAAATATTGTTTAAGGTTGTAAGCATGGATCATGTGGCAGGACACTGTTGTCTCATTATTATTACAAGACAACAGACAACCGCAAGTAGAACAGCAATCCACTAAAAGCCTTAAGTGAATAAAGTGGTGTCTCTAAACAACATCACAGCGGTGCATTCAGATGCCTGCTGAAACTGTACCTGTTTGACTGAGCTAAGAACTCAGAATGTGTGAGCAGTATTTAAGCTTCTTGTCTGCAGTAAGGATGGTGTTTTAGACAGAAAATATTGTATTAGCTGTGTGACTGGACTAAGAACTCAGGATATGTGAGCAGTATTCATGCTTTTTTTTTGATGTCCAACAGACATCGGATGGCCAAATCACAGGATACAAACCGAAAGTACAGTTGTGTACACTTACCATAAATGTAGATGGTCAAGTGTACTCACTGTTACAGTCATCACATTTGGGTTATTTGCCTGCAGGTAGCCCTCAGCTAGCCTGAATACCAGAGTCTTCAGATTTCTGCATCGGATGCTGTCTCTTCTTCCATGATGTCAGGTCGTCAGGGGTATAAAACATGCAGCCGATGCCATTACATCAGGTTTTTCTTACCCCAGATGTCAGGTGCACCCACAATAAGAAGCAATTATATGGTATGGTACACCCCCACCAAAAAGCAAATACACCAGGAAAAATAAACATACCAAACAAGAAGGAAGGTAGAGCCAAGAGAAGTCAGGGGGCTAGAGGGAGGCTAACCAGGACTGCAACTGTGAATACACTCGAACATCTACATTTATGGTAAGTGTACACAACTCTACTATGTTCTTCATGTTTCACTGTTGCAGACTTCACATTTGGGTTGATTCCCAAAGCTAGGGAAGGGAGGAAGAAGTTAAAAAGCATTAGGGCCAGCTATTAAGCCCTGCAAGACTGCAGTGGCAAATCCAGCTCTGGATTTAGAAAAGATAGGCATGTGGTAATGCTTGGTGAAGGTATGTACAGAGCTCCAGGTAGCAGCTTCTGGGATGTCCCTGGTAGGGACTCCTCTGAGAAAAGCCGTAGAGGTAGATGCAGCCCTGGTGGAATGGGATCTTATCCCCTGTGGGGTAGGTTTTCCATGGTGCTTGTAGCAGAAATGAATGCAATGTGCTATCCATTTGGAAATGGTTTGCTTTGAAATGGCCTTCCCCTCTGTCCCTGCAGCAAAGCCAACTAGCAGCTGTTCCGATTTTCTGAGAGGCTTAGTCCTGTCCAAATAAAATCTTAGTGGTCTGTGCATGTCCAGAGAGTGCAGTATTTGTTTCCCTTTGTTTTGTGGATTAGGGAAAAAAGTAGGCAAATGAATGGACTGATTTTAGGCCACACTAGACACCACCTTGGGTATAAAGGAAGCATTAGTTCTGAGGGAAACCCTGTCTGCATGGAAGATAATGAAGGGTTCCACTGCCATGAGGGCCTGTAATTCAGACACTCTTCTTGCAGAAGTGATGGCTAGAAGGAAAGCTGTTTTCCAAGAAAGGAATTTCAACTCTGCTGTTGCAGCTGGCTCAAAAGAGGGGGGGGTGAGCTTTTCCAATACAAAGTTAAGGTCGGTCCCAGGCTGGAGTGGGAGCGCTCCTGGGGGGGTCTTATATTTTTGGCCCCTCTCAGGAATTGTTTTAGCAAGGGGTGAGAGAAGAGAGGTGGCTTGTTATTATAATGTGCTGAAATGGCAGAGGCAAGAATTTTAATTGACGAGAAGGATAGGCCCTTGTGGAGCATTTCTGTTAAGTACTGTAGAATATGAGGTAAGCTGGGCACCGTTGTGCCCATCCCCTGAACCTGGCTCCAGGGACAGTATCTTTTCCACTTTTCAGCATAGGATTTTCTAGTACTAGGCCTCCTTGCCTCCAGAATGACATCCAGCACCTGCTTACTGAGTGACGCTAGAGGAGCGCTCAAGGAATTAGCCAGGCTGCAAGGTTCAGGGTTTGAAGCTGAGGATGCAGAATCTGGCCCACCTGCTGGGACAGCAGAGAAGGGGTCTGAGGCAGGAGCCATGGTTGCAGCGGTGTCATACTGCCCAAGGGGGGGTACCAGTGCTGGCGTGGCCAGTCTGGTGCAATCAGTATTGTCCTTGGCTTGTCCTGTTTGATCTTTAGTAGAACCTTCGAGAGGACAGGCAGAGGGGGAAAGGCATAAACTGAGAGGCTTTCCCAGGTAAAGGAAAGGGCATCCACTTTCCAAGCTTGGCTGTGGGGATTTCTTGTGCAGAATTTGTTCAGTTTGTAGTTCTGAGGGGAGGCAAACAGATCTACCTCTGGAGTCCCCCATTTGTTCCTCAAGACGTTGAATATTTTTGGTTCTAGTTTCCATTTGTGTGGGTCCATAAACTGAGAGGCTTTCCCAGGTAAAGGACAGGGCATCCACTTTCCAAGCTTGGCTGTGGGGATTTCTTGTCCAGAATTTGTTCAATTGGTAGTTCTGAGGGGAGGCAAACAGGTCTACCTCTGGAGTCCCCCATTTGCTCCTCAAGAGGTTGACTATTTTTGGCTTTAGTTTCCATTCATGTGGGTCCATGAGATTTCTGCTTAAGTCATCTGCCAGTGAATTTAGTTTGCCTGGCAGGAAATGAGCTCGTAGATGTACTTGTTAGCTCAAGGCTGTGTTCCACAGAGCCATGGCTAGTCTGCAGAGAGGGTGCTAGTGGGTTCCCCCCTGCTTGTTTTTGTACCACATAACTGTGGTGTTGTCTGTCTTTACCAACAGTTGTCCTGGAAGAATACAGTCTTTGAAGACTGTCAGAGCCTTCTGTACTGCTAACATTTCTTTTTGATTGATATACAGGTGCATCAGTCTTGGGTTCCATTTGCCCTGAATGCACTGCCCTGCCATGTGAGCCCTCCCCATGCATAGAGTGATGCATCTGTTGTTAGGGTTTGGGCGGCAGGGGGTAGAGTGAAAGGGAGTCCCTTGTTGTGGTAGCAGGCCTCTGCCCACCAGAGGAACTCTGTCTTCATACAAGGAATGATAGAAATCATTGTTTCAGGTCCTGAGAATGTTGACAGCATAGGCTTTTTAGATACCACTGGAGTTTCTTCATATGCAGTCTTGCATATGTAATTAGCAGAATGCAAGAGGCCATGAAGCCCAGGGCTTGCAGGATTTTCCTTGCAGATAGCTGGGGTTTTGTGGCCAATAGTTTGAAGTAGGTTGTCAAATAAACTTTTTTCTTCTGAGTGAGGAATGCCATCTGGGAAGTTGTGTTCAAGCTTTCTCCCAGGAATACAATCTGTTGGCAGGGTACTAGGTGAGATTTCTTTTTGTTGATGGTGTACCCCAGTGAGGTTAAAAATTTCTTTACGAATGCCAGGTGTTGTAATAGCAAGTCCTGGCTTTCTGCCTGAATCAGACAATCATCCAAGTATGGGTAAATCTGAATATTTATCTGCCTGCAAAATGCAATGGCTGGAGCTAGACACTTTGTGAATACCCTGGGCACAGTAGATAAGCCAAAGGGAAGTGCAAAGAACTGATAGTGCATGGAGCCTGCCCTGAAGCGTAGGTATTTCCTGCAAGATTCCCTTATTGGGATGTGCAGGTAAGCTTCTTTTAGGTCTAGGGTTGCCAGCCAGGCATCCTTAGCTAACATAGGAAGAAGCTGTTGAAGAGTTAGCATTTTGAATTTTGGAACCACCAGCAAGGTGTTGAGAATAGGGATGTCCAGGACAGGACGCCAGGAGTTGTCTTTTCTGGGTACCAGAAAAAGTCTTGAATAAAAACCTTGTCCTCTTTGTTCTGCGGGGACAGGATGAGTAGCCCTGATACTGAGAAGAGAGATAACCTGCTGTTGGGCCTCCGCCCATTGATTTGTGGGTAGGTCTGGCCAACCATTT
The DNA here is from genome assembly GCF_019279795.1 of Protopterus annectens. NCBI lineage: Eukaryota > Metazoa > Chordata > Ceratodontiformes > Protopteridae > Protopterus > Protopterus annectens. The sequence continues at coordinate 425,604,536 of NC_056743.1, read as the reverse complement.
GGGGTTGGTAGTGTGTGGAAGTGGAATTTGTATCCTTGGGAGACTATGTTCAAAACCCATTTGTCCTGGGTAATGAGTTCCAAGGTTTTTGCATGCAGGGCGAGCTTTCCTCCTAAGGGAGCAGGTAGTTGAGCAGGACTTGGAAGGGTTAAGGTTAAGTCATTGTGCCATATTTCCGTAGGGGGGGTAGCTTACTACTCCCTGCTTTGGAAGTGGGAGCCCCCCACTGCTTAGGTCTGTGTGTAGCCTTAGACTGTAGCCTAGGTGGTCTGCTATTCCTGGGTTTGGGCTGAGAAGGCCTGGAAGGGACTGGAAACGACCAGTTCTTAGAAGGCCAATGCCTACTGAATCTGGGAGGCTGTACTTGTAGGAAATCTTTAACAGTTTGCATAAATTTAGCTTTTCTTCTGCTTTGTTGCCAAAAAGGCGGTCTTGGTTTAAGGGAGCATCCAGCAATTTAGCTGTAACATGATCTGGCAGGTTTTATTCCTTAAGCCAAGCATGCCTTCTAAGTACAGACCCAGTGACAGCAGCCCTGCAAGATGCTTCTAAAGCGTCAAAACCGCATTGCAAAGTATGTTTACCAACTTGTTCTGAAGAATGCACTAAATCTTGCAAATCTTTGTGTTCAGCACATTCAGGAATCAACATCATTTTCTGTTTAAGTAGTCCCATAATATGCTGCTGGTACTTTAACATATGAAACTGGCAATTTAAAGCCCTAATGGCCAAAGTAGCAGTTTTTAAATTTTAAAATTTTAAATGGCTAAAGTGTATACCTTCGTACCCCATCTGTCTAAGGCTCTAGAATCTCTATCAGAAGGGGTAGGATTTTTGGCAGTAGTAGCCTTAATGCCTTTTGGTCCTTGGGAAATGGTCTCTGGGTCTGCAGAAGGATTCTTGAAAAGGAACTTGTGAGAGTCCGGTACTCTGTAGTACCTATTAGGTTTTCTGGGAGCTGGAGGTAAAGTGTCTGGGGTAAGGCTAGATTCCAAGAAAGCATCATCTACAATGTCCAGAACAGGAGGGATAGCTAAAGGCCTGTGTTGAGGCAGGAGTAAGAATTCCCTAAGTCTCTTTTTGGACTCAAGAGTAATCCTGGCTTTCCCAGTGGAAATGCTCCCTAAGAGTATGCAAGGTTTCACCGAAAGAAAGATCTTCTGGAGGGGAGGCAGAGGGAATGGAATCCTCTGCATCAGAATCCTCATAAGTAGATAAGGGCAAATCCTGGTAATCAGAAGGAGCAGAAGAATCAGATTACTGATCAGAAGAATCAGAAAGAAATTCAGTTCTAGGTCTCTTAGAGGGGGAAGGCTGGCTTCCCCTAAATAAGATAATAAGATCTTCAGCCATTCTAAGCATTTCTTTTTGAGGCCTATGGGCCTGAGCATGCGGTTTGGTCGGTTTTCTAGGCGTAGTGTGAGATTTTGGCCTGGATGAAATCTATGGCGTCAGTTTAATATGAATGTCTGTAGGCCTGAATACACCCTCAGAAGCCAGTGCCTGCACAGCGGCTCCAGACCCATTCAAGGTAGAGACATCCGCAGGTTCCATAGTCGAAGAAGCATCTCGTGGCATACTGGACTCCAAATGGGTCTCAGTAGAGGCCTGCGAATCTGAAGTAGTGGGTATCAGGGGCTGTGAAAGTGCCTCACTGAGTACCGGTGGACTGGCGACTAGCTTAACGGAAGCGTCGTCGGCAGTTTTGGACCTATGCCGTCTGTCTCTGTCTTTATCCTTACTTTTTTCAGAAGATTGGTAGTTGGGTGACTTAACAAAGCCATTTTGGAGTACACAGATCGAGTACGAAAGTGATTCACTGCAAAAATAGCCTGACTACGAACAGTTCGGGCGTTGAACAAGGCACAAAACCGACAACAAGGAACGTTGTGGTCTGGGCCTAAACAGGGGATGCAGTACGAATGAAAATCTCTATGAGGTATTTGCTTTCCACAGGTAAGACAATTGTTAACTTTTAATGACATCGGTTAGAGCAAGAAAAAGGATCCCCAACGGGGTACTTATCTTTTTTGAAGACTTCGGGTCTGAAACTCAAAAATGAAAATTTCAGGAGACAGCCGACCGGCACTTGCGAACTGATGTAATGGCGTTGGCTGCATGTTTTATACCCCTGACGACTTGACTTCATGGAAGAAGAGACAGCATCTGATGCAGAAATCCGAAGACTCTGATATTCAGGCCGGCTGAGGGCTACATGCAGGCAGATAACCCAAATGTAACGACTGCAACAGTGAAACGCGAAGAACATCAGCTCGTGCATAAGTGCTGTACCGACACAGCACCTTTATTACATTATGATGGCTTGTTGTTATATCAAGACAGAATCATAGTACCCCATCTCAATTAGCAGAGGTGCTACATCAAATACACGAGGGTCATCAAGGTCATATACGATCTCGCAAAATGTTGAAAAAGAGCCAAAGTGGCAGTGTGGTGGCAAAACATCAGCCAAGACATTGTAAACCTGTTGTCCAAGTATCAGTTCTGTATTGTGCATAAATATAGCACAGATTTGAGGCACTACTGCCAACACCATTACCACAATTTAGGAGTATGGATTAAAAAGGATTCTGGTGTGGCAGCTAAGAATATGTGGTAAGAGACTAAACAAAAGATAAAACAAAAACTGAAAAAACAGGAGCTTTGTTATATGGATATGGATAGCAAGATACAAGTAATTAAAATGTTTTTTGTCCCTTTAGTTTTATACATAGGTCAGGCATATTTTTATCAACCAGAGAAGAAGTTGTGGCTAGCAATTAATAAAGAGCTGAAGGATTTTATCTGAGGGGAAGATGGCAAGAGTCAAGTGGGATAAGCTGATTCTTCCAATAGAGCAAGGCAGTTTGGGATTACCTGATTTGAAGTGGTATTTCAGAGCTACACAATTAAGGCTTCTATACATAGTAAAAGCAGAAACCTATAATTCAAAATAGAAAGGGATAATAATGAAACACAGGGGAAGCTTGAGAAACAAGGAGAGACTGGGATTTTGGATAAAGATCCTTAAGTAGAATAACAATAACTCTACAGAATATATTATTAATAAAAAAGCAGAAACTATCATAAAAACTAAGCCAACAAAGAAATGGAGAGAGGAGATGCTGCCGATAGAGATGACTGCAATTAGGAATACAGACAATAGGCAAGAGCGGACTAGAATTTATAGGAAAAAACAGGCAAAAGAACCAAGGTATTGGGAGCAAATAATTAGCGAGGGAAAGGTGACAGACTGGGAAGAGGCCAATAATTTATTTGGACTGCAAACTAGAAATACCTTCCCTATCAAGGATTGACATCAGAGTACAGGCAAAGAGAAAGAAATAGGGGATCCTAAGCATAAGACCAGCATTGATAGAGGTTTTGTCAGAATCTAGAACAGAAGCTGCTGTTAAAAAAGGAAAAATTAGTAGAGCATGCAAAATATTGCATAACTATAAGAATCAATCAGTGGAGTTTAGAAAATATTGGGAAGAGACTGGATAAGCAATTCACAAAGAAACAATGGGGGATATATGTATGTCTCCCATATATGCAATCTAGATATATGCAACAAAAATTAGAATATGTAGGATCTTTTGAAGTGTATACATAGGTATTTCTTTACCGCAAGTAGACTCCAAAGAATTTTTCCTCAGATAGAGAGCAAATGTTGGAGGTGTGATGGGAAAGAAAGAGGTAATTGGGAACATAATTTCTGGGAGTGTAATGAGTTGGCAGACTTGAAAGATTTCCTGCAGACTACTCTGCCAGATATACTGGGTGCGCAAACTGGTGTAACTAAGGAATTTTTTTTTTTGAGCTATGATACAGAATCAGAATTGCATAGACATAGTAAGGCCTTGCTAAGTCTAATTATGGTGGGTCACAAAAAAGCAATTACTAGAAAATGGAAATCAAAGTCTAAACCAATTCTACTAGAAATAGCAAATATAGTAACAGAGATAAAACAAATGGAATTGGGATCTTTAGAAAACGGCAGAAGCAAATTACATAGAAAAATGGGAATTGTGGGAACAATACATGCAGGGAAGGAACGAGGTTAAAAAAAAGGCAGGATTTACACGAGCTATGTAATGTCTGACTTACAATGACTGGATAGATTATAAATTATGTATAATGTTTGCAGCTACATTTACGCCAACAGGGTTTGTGATGTATAATGTTTGCAACTAAAATTATGCCAGTATAGTTTGTTTTAATTTATATGAATGTATGACTTCCTATGTCATAAGTGATAATTTAATAAAGTAGTTGCTTGTTTAAAAAAAAAAAAACATTACCACAAGGTCCATCTCAAAGTAGCTTACAAATAATAGCAAGATTCACAACACAGTTTCAAGGTTTGGTGTACCTATTTACCTACTGAACTGGTTATTGAAATGATACTCTGTTTATAGGTTCATAGATTAGTACTAGGCTAAATGCCCTTGCGAGCCATTGTAAGCCTAGCCAATTAGTCCTTGTGAGACTCAAACCTTGCACCTTGTGTTTGTAAGGAAAACACCTTAACCATTAGGCCATCCTCCCATGTCACGTGAGTTTCAGCATTTTGTTGCTGGCTATGGTTTCACCCATACTAATCAAGTCTTCACTAGCCACATCCCTTGGAAAAGCTGACAGAACAGTACAAATTCACAAAGAGATACTACGAAAGCAGATGCTTACAGAACTCTTGTGGCATACTCGGCTACACCACATAGTGGCATGGTAATATGTCCTTCACAGGTAATGCTTGAAGATAAATATGAACTAACATGCCAAAGTGGAGTCAAAACCTGAGAAAAAAGTTGTTCTGTATAATACAGTCAAACAAAATGACCAAAAAAACAAAGCTTTGTGCAAAAAGGTTTGCAATCAGCGTCCTTCAGGACACACGTTACCTATCCAGAAACCAGATAAAGCTGTCCATTTGATGTTAGAGGGTGATTAAACCTGTGATACAACAAATGCAGCAGAAAACTACTGAACTATCTTCTTATTTGGTGCAAACAAAAGATGGCACCATAGTTTGATGGCATAAATGACGTATCCTGTTGGTTGCTCAAGACTGGCAGCCTGAGTGCAGTATTTTGGAAAACTTATTTTACCAGTTTGAACCAAGATTAACCCAAACAATATCTATCAAATCTGTACCCATACCAGCAAAACAGCTACTTCAACAAAAATTCAATATTAGCTAAAACACTATTTCCCCCATAGTGTCTTTTTTAGGCAATACCAAACTGAAAGTACTTCCAACATAACAAATCAAAACCAAGAAAATCTAAAAGTAATATTGCTCAATACTAGCAATCTAACAAAAAACTCTAGACGCTCTCTTCACCCTAGAGAATGTTGACGTCTTTGTGGTCACTGAGACATGGTTTAAAGCTGTGGAAAGTACACCAAAAGTGCAAGGTTATAATGGTTTCCACACATTTAGACCAGCTACTACACAAGAAGGAACTAAAGGTGGAGGTGTCTCGTTTTACATCAAAAATAAATATAACTCAAGGTTGGTCAAAAAGAGCACTTGAACTACTCCATGTTCAAATCACCATAAGCAAAATTCAATACCACTTCCTTGCAAGCTATAGGTCCCCCTTTATGACCCAGGAAACCCATACTATGTATTTAAATTTACAGGAAACACTCACCATCCAACCCAATGCCATAGTGATGGGTGACTTTAATTACCCCACTATTAACTTGGAATCCTATATGACAACATACATACAGGCACAGAAATTTCTAGATTTTGTAAACGCAAACTCCCTGGATTAGATTGTCAATACACCAACCAAGGGTGCAACCATACTGGCGATCTGCTCCTCACTAATAAGGAGGAGTGCTGCACACCCCCTAGCATAATGTCTACCCTGGTAAAGTCAGATCCTAAAATGATCTCCTTTGAAGTAAAAATAAAACCTGGACCCCAGCTAACCCTGGAATATTCAGGAATTACTCTAAGGCTAAAATCTTGCCATGAAATGATAACCTGGCAAAATTTCAAGCCCCCTAAAACCATGAGAACAATGTTGCCTGTGCAGAACTGTTCACATAAACCCTTTACGAGCATGCTGATAGCTACATACAGGCAGCTGTACACACCAGGAAGAAGTACAGAACTAACTCAGAAAACAAGCCACCCTGGTGAAATCACAGAATCACTAGACTGTATAACAGAAGGACAAAAATCATGGTAAAAATTAGGAGGTGCAGCATCCTGCAGGATAAAAGCACTCTCAAACTAAACAAACAACTCAGGGACTAAATAAAGTCTACCAAAGCAAAGTTGAGGTAATTTTGGCTTCCCAGGCCAAGGACAACCACATGGCATTCTTAAGCTATGTCTGCAACCTCAAAGGCAATACATAACTGTATGCCGTGCTCATTGTAAATGTAACAACCTATAATGAGCCAGAAGATATAGCAAACCTACTGGCCAAAAAATTCAGCTCCAACTTTACCCCTCTCTCCCCCTCAACCTTCCTTAAGGAAATACCATCAAATATAACTCCCCTGCTATCACCAGGGAACACTTCCTTAATGCTCTCCCTAAGGCCAAGAACACTCCATCAATGGGCCCAGACAACATCTCAGGGTGCCTTCTAAATAGCATGAAACATGATCTATCAGGGCCTCTGGAAATGCTATTTAACTGTAGCCTCCAAACAGGCTTCTTAGCTCATGAATGGAGAACAGCAACAGTTATCCTTCTGCACAAAGGTGGGCCATCTATAGACCCTGGAAACTACAGACCTATAACTCTCACTAGTCTTATATGCAAAGCCATGAAAAGAATTATCACAGACTTGATTAATGATGTAGTAAATCTCCAGACAGTGGACCCAACTCAGCTGGGTTTTATCAATAGCAGGCCATGCCTACTCAACCTGGTGGACTTCTTTGAGAAGGTCACCAAACCAATGGACGAAGGCAAAATGGTTCACACTGCCTACCTTGACTGGCCAAGGCATTTGATACAATCATCCACTTGAGCATACAGATTCAAGAGGCTAGGTCCAAACCCGTATGTCACCCGATGGATTGCAAACTGGCTCACAGACAGGACCATGGAAAGTTAAAACTGAGAAGTACACCTCTAATAGGCCAGTAACAAGTAAAGCTCTCAGGGATCAGTCCATGCACCACTCCTTTTTGGCATTTACTTCTCTGAAGTCAAGGCCAAAGTCAATGGTCTTTGGCTAACTACATTTGCAGATGATTGCAAATTAGGAGTCGTCAATGAATCCCACACAAACAAAAATGTTTTCCAGAAAGGGCTGACACAGACAAACAACTGGTGTCATAGCCATGGACTAAAACTAAATGCCAAGAAATGCAAGATAGTATCCTTGGAAAGTCATCTACCCCTAGTAACTATCATATCGACAACATACCCCTTAGAGTTGACTCAGTGGTCAGAGACTTAGGGACATACACAGACAGTAATCAAGCATTTGAGCATCACATGTCTACAGTACTGAGGAAATCATTCTACATTGCGCAACTTATAAAGAAAGGTATGTCATCTAGCTCCAAGGAAGTAATTGTTCCACTGTATTCAACAGTCATGAGACCTGTCATTGAGTACAATGCACCCTTTAGTATGTACCTAACCAAGCATATCCAACAAATGGGACGTCCACAGAGATTCCTCACTAAAAGAATACAGGAAGTAAGTAAAATGTCCTATGCAGACTGTCTGAAGGCCCTATCCCTGTATTCTATCTCTTACAGGCTGTTGAGGGGAGACCTACACCTGGCATACAGGGCATTGTGAGACTCCACTCTGATGGACCTCCTGCATACCCACAAAACATACAGCACCAGAATTACCCATTGTAAAGACCTAAAGCTTGACTGTGATATAAATAGGACCTGCTGGAGAGACAAGTATGTATCCCAGAGACTACCCAATCTCTGAAACAGGCTCCACACCCATGTAAAGCAGAGTTCTTCCCTAACTCAATTCAAGTGTAACTTGGACAATTGGATGGGAACAAGAAATTCATCCCTGGCGTGGCACCTATGTCTCTAATGGACACAGGCAAGCTGTAAATGATTTATCTCCCAAGCCCCTGCTTGTAAATGTTTCATCTCCTAAGCCCCTGTTTACACTTATCAAGGATATCAGAACTTGTCAGATATTTGGGATGTATGGTTAGGCTTAAAAAAGCCCTTGTAGCCATTAGCCTAATAAACAACTACAAATCTATAGACCTACAAGATAGGGGTGGATGTTTGAGTCTGATTAATCACAGTGACGGACTATGTGCTGTCCAACTAAAACAATCAAGTGTGACTGTTTCTGCTCCTGAGCCAGTTGACTCTGTCTTTATCTGCTGACTGTAACAATTATAATACTTGTCATAACAGTACATGTCATAGCTTTCTTTCCACAGTTTCTCAGTCCCTTTACCAGCTGCAGTTTGAATAGTTTTCCAGTAACAAAGAGTGGTCAAAGTAGATACTTTCAGAGGTGTAAATAAAACCAAAAGAAAAGCTGTAGATTAGGAAAGAAGCCAAAACGAGCTGGATAAAATTAAAATTCCACTTTATTCAACACGCCGAATGCCACTATCATAAACACCTTATATGCAAACATGCGTTTTCGTCCACACAACTCGGACTTCATCCAGTACTTTCAGAGTTGTAACAGAGTCATTGTGACACTTTAGTATTTGCTAATAACGGAGTTCTAAGTGTTTTATAAATAACTGTATTGTTCATATGCAATAACTATATAATTTTGCAGAATCAGTCTAGAGTGTTAAATGTAAGGTGCTCTGGTTCTGCACGGTCATACTTCAAGGTTTCAAGGAAGAGATTTTTTTGTTTACAGGAGGGAGATGTGATGATAATCATAATAAAGCTGCTAAAATGTTTCCATTTATATTGTTCATATGTAAGATTGCCATTAGCTTTTTAAGATTAATATGTGGTGTTGCTATTTTAAGAATATATATATATAGTCCATAATAGTGTGATGCGCTTGAAGTGCTAACATAATTTTTGTTTAGCTACCATGTTATGAATAAAATCTAGCTATTTGACTAAACGAATGGTATATCCTGATTTTACTAACATGACCAACAAATTTTACTAGGCAGGACTTGGTACACACTCTGACCATCAGTAACAGAACTAATCAAAACATATCATCAGATACACAACCCAATGAAAGCCACACACAAAAAAAAAACATATTCTTGCAAAACCTAACAAAAGTACTGTTGTTCCCTTACATATTCCCTTCTACCTCTTCTAATCCTTAAATAGTCAATTAACTAATGCAAAAACAAAATCTACCAACCACATACAAATGAACACTACAGTCTAATACACTATACAATACATGAAAAACTACATTAGTCAAAAACTGTACCAAAAAAACAAAACATGTAAACTGTTCTAAAACATCTACCTACTGATACAGTATATATATATATATATATATATATATATATATATATATATATATATATATATAGAGAGAGAGAGAGAGATTGTTGTGCCATTTTTTTCTCCATCACGCCATAACCATCAATCTGTCTCTGGCAGGTCTATAATCCCTCCCGGAAGTCCCTTCCTGGCAGACCTCCATATTCCATTCCCTGCCAGGTAAATGGCAGGTCAAGCTGCCATCATCCATCCATGCAGAGGATTTTTGTATTGACTTATCTTTGACTTATCTCCCATTCATTCATCCATGCGGAGGATTTTGTATTGACTTATCTTTGACTCATCTCCCATTCCTGCATGTCAGTGCAACCTTGTGTAATATCAGCTGACAATGACATGACCTCAGAGCAGGTCTGACCCTGGCTGTAAGGTGTATCTGTCCTTCTCTGCTTCTTCCCCTTCCAAGCTCTGCATCATATCAATGGAGTATGGCCTCCATCAGAGCCCACTGGTTGATACTCTTAACACATCCCTTCCTCCCAGGATAAGCATGCCTATCCTCCCTGCCACTCTATCAGATGTCTGAACTGCTAATCAAACTCGGGCAGCAGGGCTTTATCCCTCTATGTCACTGGAGCAGCTGGAACTGATAGTATGTAGCAGTCAACAATATATTCCCATCTATTTATTAATTTATTTACTGACATTTGATTACTGGGAAAGTCCGACTGGGTAAAAGCTCATTTTCAGTGGAGGCTCAGGGAGAAAATCCTCAAATTATTCAAAAGTTTTTAAGAACAATAATTTTGCAATCTTCAAAAATAAAACAAAAACATCTGCAGTTTAAATAACTATAGCAAATTAGACATATATGATAATCACTTAATACTTAGAGAAATTTTACAAAGTTTGTAGAGAAATTAAAGGTATGTTATTCTAATACAAACAGGAATTTCAGTATGAAGTGAGGGAAAAACAGGCTTTTGGTATATTTAGAGAGAAGGTCAGGGAAGAGAATCAATAGCAGTAAGGAAGTAAGTGAAGAAGGGAGAATACGGAGGTATAAGAAATGAAGAGATACTTGTTCACATTTAGGGTTATAGTTTATCCTTTCAGCAGTTTATTTATTATTTACTTATTTTATGTATTTTACATTTGTTAACCGGGAAAGTCCCACTGGACAGAGGTCCATTTTCAGTGGAGGCACGGGGAGAAAAGCTCTAAGCAAACAATACAAGTCCATAGAGCCAAAACAGTAGCATATAAGGAAACATAATAATATACATATAAGGAATACAACTGAGTGCAGATGGTTCCAAACACAAATGCAGTTACAAAAACAGTACCAAATAAAAGAACAGTGAATATATTTGAACATAGTCAGAGATTAACAATGTCTAAATTTTTCTGGCAATAAGCCAATATTCATATAAGTATAAAGAATATACAGAATGTATTTTTTTTTTTTTTTTACTTGGGTAGCAACCATTTGATACTAAGCAAATTCCTAGCAACAGGACTTAGGGAGTAACCATTTAATCACTAGCATAATCCTAGCACCAGTGCAGTGGTATGGCCTAGCCTGGGGAGTAACATATACAATGCCAGTTATTTATGTAGTGGGTTTTGAGAAGTTTTTTTTAAATTGGGAAGTAGAGGTGGTAGAAGTTAAGTGGTTTAGGAGTGAATTCCAGGTTCTGGCAATGGTGCAGGCAAAGAGTGATTTACCTACATCATTTATGTGTTTGATGACATTTATGTGGTTCTGATCACTAGATCTTAAGGTTCTGGTGATGGTGTAGGGGTGAATTAGGTTCTGAGGTGCTGGGGTTTTGTCAGAAAGGTAGTAAAGCTTGTGAGAGTTGGTTGAGTAAGAGCAGTTGAGGTAATTCAAGCCAATTTAGTAGCTTGAGGGCAAGACAGTGATGGGATCTATGAGAGGCATCAGTAGCAAATTTGGCAATCTTGTTGTAGCAGGATTCCAATGTGTTTAGTTCGCAGTGGCGAAGATTAGTTAAGATAGGGGAGGTGTACAGGAGAATGGATAAGAGGTGAGTTCTTGGTAAAGTGGCTTTGGTAGGTCTAGTGATGAACTGTCTATTCCTGTAGAGACCACCAAGCTTTTTGTTAACTAATAGTTTTGTGTGTGTTGTTGGGGTGATTTGTATGTTATCTCCAGATGTTATGTAAAATCATTATTTGGTGAAGGAGATCTAACGGGGCTAAACATAATGAGTCTGTTTTTTTTTTTGGGGGATGAAGAATAAGTTTTATGTTAGTGAACCATGCTTCAGCTAAGGAAAAGTTTTTTTGGGTTATGGCTTTTAGCTCATGTAGGGTGGGGGAGGCACATATAATGGTAGTATCATCTGCGTATTGCACAACTGAGGCAGAGCGTGTGGATGAGGCTATCTGATTAGAAAATAGTGAGAATAACAGAGGTCCTAGGGTGGACATTTGGGGGACACCTATGCCTACTGGTAATAGAGGGGACAACTGATCTTGCCATAGAACTGCCTGCTGACGGTCTAAGTAGTTATTGAACCATGATATGGTGGAGGAGTTTATGTTAAGTGATGCTAGACTTTCTAGGAGCATACTATGGTTCACCACATCAAAGGCTTTTGATAAGTCTAAGAATATTGAGGATACAAACAGACTGTTGTTTCTATGATGATCGACAATGTTGGTAAAGGAGAGTAGTGCTGTAGTAGTATTATGGGAAGGTCTGAAGCCATGCTGGGATATAGATAGCAGGTTATTTTTAGGAGGTACTGCATTAGCTGGGAATGAACTACCCTTTCTAATATTTTTGATAAAGGTGATAGGATTGCAATAGGGTGGTAGTTGGTAAGCTCAAGGGACTTACCCCGTTTGTGCAGTGGTATATGTGATATTTTCCGGGAGTGAGGTACTTTACATTCTGATATTGACCTATTTATGAGAATGGACACTGGATAGGCTACAACTTCAGCAGTTATTTGAATGAAGTCTGCAGGTAGATTGTCAGCTGCCAGAGTGGTTGGTTTCAGTTTCTTGAGAAGTTTAGCGGTTCCAGAGAAAAACTGGAGGAGTTGTTAGTTATACTGAAGTGGGTAGGGGTCTTTGTAGGTAAGGGGCTGCTAGTAGTATTCTGGGTGTTGGCTAGGGCTTGGACTGTTTCAGCAAATAATTTGTTAAATTGGGTGGGGATGTTGTCATGGTTGTTTGGTAGCACAGGGGTAGGAGTGGTGGATTTTCCTGGGTGCAATAAAATATTTATAGTGGCCCAGAATTTTTGAGGGTTGTGAGTGTACTTTTCCTGCATGGTTATGTGTTAATTAGTTTTGTCACGTTTTACTAGTTTTTTATCTTTGTTGCGGAGTTCAAGATAAATCTGTCTTGTGGTGCTGTTTTTTTGTTTATGAAATTGTAACCAGGCTTTGTCCCTTTCTTTCATTATAGTTTTAGTATCTTTTGTTAGCCATGGGGCATAGTTAGTTCTGATTCTAATGGTTCTGGGGGGTGCATTCCAGTTTAGGATATCTAGGAAGGTTGAGTTGAAGTACTGCACAGCATCGTCTAGAGGCAGTCGTTTTAAGGGAGTCCAGTTGCAGCACGTTAGTGAATTGATTAGGTCTTTAGCTCTGAATGTCTTTTTGTTACATACTACTCTGAGGATAGGTTGTTTAATGTGTTGGGATCGGTTCCTAATTAAGTAGGTTGCTTAATGGTCACTGAGACCGTTAGGAAGACAACCTGATTGTTGAGCCAGTGTGGGGTCTGACAGCAGAATCCAGTCTAAGATGGACTGACATTTAGAGGTTTTGTCAATTCTTGTGAGGGCAGTTATAATTTGGTTAAACCCATGGAGGTTTATATGGGTGGAGGGATTTTGGCTGGAACAGTCAGACTAGTCAATGTTGAAGTCACCTAATAGTATGGTTTCTTGAGGATGGGAGGATGACATACAGTTTAGTAGGCTTTCCAGTATGGCAGTATTATTACCTGGTGGCATATATCCACCTGCTATAACTATGTGTCTGTTGGCATTGACTTTTAATTTGCCTAGAATTAGTTTAGTTCTATGTCTTTTACTTCTTGGGAATTACACTCAAATTGTTCAAAAGTGAGGTGGTTTTGGAATAGTATTGCAACACTGCCTCCCTTTTTACCTGTTCTGTCTCTATGTATAATATTGTACCCAGGGGCACTAATTTCATTATCGTGATGTTCAGGTTTGAGCCAGGTTTCTGTTAGTACAATGACTTCTGGCTTGTATAGAGCTAGTAGGGCATGAAGGTCCTGGGTTTTGTTACAAATGCTTCTTACATTGATGTTTAAAAGGAGTAGAGATGAAGATGGCCTTAGATATAGAGGATTTAGTTGCTGAAAGGTACTGTGATTAGTGTTATTGGGTCCTGGATTAGGGTGAATGTCCCCATAGCAAGTAAAATTTTGGAGGAGGTACAGATAGAGCTTGTTTAGTTTGTGTAATACCTTAGCCTGTTTCTGAGAGGATGGGGTGCTAGTCTTGTATGTAAGAGTATTATAAAGGGAGGAAAAAGATTTGGTGGAGGAAAGGTTGTAGGATGATACAGGGAAATGTTCTTCTTGTCTAGGACTGGTTGTGGAATCTATTTGCCATGGTGGTGGGGAGGTGGTATTAAAGTATGTGTGGTAGGAGGAAAGGATTGACAGAAGGAAAAGAGAGAAGATAGTTAATGAGGAACCTAATACTTTTAGTAGGTGGGTGAGATGCATATTAGACAAGTTGAGTTGGAGGAGTAGTTGGGTTATTGTAGGAGTGATATCAGTAGTAATATAGTCAGGTGTTGAATAGGGGTGTGGTGGAGTCTATATGTGAGGGATGGTAGGTGAGATTTGATTGGTGAATTGGGAGTCAGATGTGTTGGGGGTGTGGTCTATAACTATAAACGTAATTGATGTGGGGGTGGGTGGGAATGGGGTAGGGTAGGAGAGTGAAGTGAGCGGAGCGAACAGAGCGGGGCAGCACCTTCCTGTAGTTCTGACAAACTAGATGAGAAAAAAATATCAGTAAGAAGATCGGATACTGTAGTACAGGGGAGAGAATGCCATGATTAATGTCCTGGGGCCTGCTTTATAGGTTCATAGGTAGGTACTAGGCTATCGGCCCTAGGGCCCATACAAGCCTAGCCAAAAAATGTACCCTGGCTTTCACCACCCATGGCTTTCACCACGCTTTAGATGTAATTGTGTACAAACTAAGCAGAGAAGCTGACAGTCTCTAGGCTGGGAACAAGGCTATAGAGGTGGATGAAAAGAGATAATGGTAGGGAAAGGTGAGAGCAGGGATTTTATGTGGGAGGGAGAGGACAGAGGGATTCTATCTGGGAGAGGGAGGTCAGAGGGAGGATATAAACAGGTAGAGATGTGAGGGACTGTGTCAGTAGGAAGCCATGAGAGTAGAGGGAAAGAACTAGCTGAAAAAGTGGATGGGTGTAAGGTTATGTGGGAAGGTGAATGACTTAAACACTAGAGACAGCAGGGGTACTGGGGTGAGGTGCATAGGGAGTGCTATAGCTGACCAGAGGCAGTACCTTAAAGAGGCATACAGTAGTCACAAAGTTAAATTCTACACCAAGTGGGTATAGAGTGTTAGGATTACTGAATACACAGTGTAACATATGTTGTAAATATACTGCACTGTTGCTGGATAGGAATTCCACCAAGGAACAACACTCAAAGTGAGTGGATGGTCTTCAAGGCTGACTGGGGTTAGCAATGTCCTTAATTTGATTGGTAACAGGGACATTGTCAATATACTGCACTGTTGCTGGATAGGAATTCCGCCAAGGAACAACACTCAAAGTGAGTGGATCGTCTTCAAGGCTGACTGGGGTTAGCAATGTCCTTAATTTGATTGGTAACAGGGACCTGGTCAGCTTGGCACAAAACCGCACTATGGGGCAGACAGAACTTCATTAGTCTCAATTGTACAAAAAAATCATCATGCAGCAAGAACTACATTAGTCTCAACTGTACAAAAAAAAAAAAAAGTAAACTGCTCTAAAACATCCACCTGATACTGTGTGTGTGTGTGTGTGTGTGTGTGTGTGTGTGTGTGTGTGTGTGCACACATACACACACACACACACACATATAATATATATGGATTAACTTTAGAAGCTCAAAATCCTGAAATATCGAATTTCAGTATTTCGAGCGCATAAAGCGGAATCCTGAGAACAGCGAAAGCTCAGAAGCACAAAATTCAAAACCTCGAATACTGGCGGTTTTGAATTTTGTACTTTTGAGGTTTCGCTGTGGTTCTGCATTCAGGTAAGTGTGTGTGTGTGTTAAAGGTTTGGGGTAGGGGCTATGGTGTGTGTCAGTGTGTTGTCTGCGAGGAGAATGTAGCTTGTGTGGTGGTGTTTTGTGTGTGTGTGTAGTGTGACCTCGGAGTGAGAATATTTAAGTAGGGGGGGTGCAGGGGAGGGGGGCTTGCCCCCCTGCTTTTATGTAGTAAAAAGCTTGTGTGTGTGTGTGGAGAGGATGGTGTGTGTGTGTGTGTGTGTGTGTGTGTGTGTGTGTGTGTGTGTGTGTGTGTGTGTGTGTGTGTGTGTGTGTGTGTGTGTGTGTGTGTGTGTGTGTGTGTGTGTGTGTGTGTGTGTGTGTGTGTGCAGTAGAAGCGCAAAATTGAAAATCTCCGGTGTGCGAGATTTTGAATTTCGTGGTTTCAAAAATTTGACTTTATATCTTTGAAATACTGAATTTCGATATTTCAGTATTTCGAGGATATAAAGTGAATCCAACATATATATAAATCCACATATATATATATATATATATATATATATATATATATATAAAAATACACACACACACATATATACATACATATATACACACACACATGTATTATTTTTTGGTGCCCTTTATTGCTCCATCACAGTATAACCATCAACATACCTCTGGCAGAATTTATTCATTTGCAGTATGTTAACTGGATAACTGAGCTAAAAAATGGTAATATCTACTGTGTCCATCTTCTATCTGCCACATTCTGTGCTTGTGTGACTTAGAAAAATGTCACTTTAGAAGACCACTTGAGCCTTGTCACATGGGAATTTTCCCTTTAGTTCGTCACACAACTGCCTTAGCTCTATACACAAGTTATGGAAATATTTGCTTTAAGAGTAAGACAGTTTTCCAGTGAAATAAAGAAGGAAAAGAAAATGCATTTGTTTTATTCCCTGGATTTGGGGAGTTTCAGAAGTTCAGGATATGTTCTGGATTTGGGTATCATTAGAAAAAGTAATCTACTTTGATTGTCCAGAAAAGTGTAAAGGTCATGCTCTATCTAGAGCCAGAAAAGTATTTAAGATTAAAATTATGTGTCGGCATAGAAAAGCTGGTAAAAAGGAATCATAGGGGTTTACCCAAGGAATAAAGAGCAAGTAGGGAAGAAATGTTTTATTTGCAGTTCCCTTTCTAGTAACTTTCTGAAAGGTAGGAAATGATAACATAATACAACATGGTATGCAGCTTTAATGTTTATAATGAGGGCAAGTATGAATTTCTCTATTCACCTATAACTGTATTATGTAAATTATAGATAGGTCTCTTTTTAAAAAAAATAATTTTATCAGGATCTGCTTAAGGAAGAATGTGCTATATTAAAAGGATGAAATATGTGGTACTTGTCACTAACATGGATAACAGACATTATTATGTAAATGACAATTTTATTTCATTGCATAAACATCTAGAAATTACAAAGGACGGGATGCTGGCAGAAAGTGGGAAAACAGGGTTAGGACTGTTGAAGGGAAAATAATATGCAATGGTAATAATGTAGATACAACTATTTATGATGATTCAGAATTCTAGAATGTAATGGGGAAAGGTCAGAGGAAGAGCTTAAATGATATTTAAGCACTGGTACATACATACTGGGGGGGACAATGCAAAAAAGTGGAAAATGTCAGTTTAGTCTGAAAGGGAAAAGGGCTCAATTTGGACATGGGTGCTTAGGTCTATGGCTAGGAGGATAGTAGTGACTGGCTGCTGCCATCTCATGCATCAGGAAGGAGGGAGGGAAGTGACCTTGGCTTGCTTCATTTATAACACCTGCAGGAACGTGAATGTATCACCTGCAATGCTGAACCCAGAAAGCCTGTGCTGTACTGTGGTTCCCCACACAGGTCTGTGCTGTACTGTGGTTCCTCACACAGCCTGTGCTGTACTGTGGCTCCCCACACAGGTCTGTGCTGTACTGTGGCTCCCCACACAGGTCTGTGCTGTACTGTGGCTCCCCACACAGGTCTGTGCTGTACTGTGGTTCCCCACACAGGTCTGTCCTGTACTGTGGTTCCCCACACAGGTCTGTGCTATACTGTGGTTCCCCACACAGGTCTGTGCTGTACTGTGGTTCCCCAAACAGCCTGTGCTGTACTGTGGTTCTCCACACAGCCTGTGCTGTAGTGTGGTTCCCCACATAGCCTGTGATGTATTGCGGTTCCCCACACAGGTCTGTGGCACTATAAGAAGAAGCACATGCTGCTCCTGTGGCAGTTATAATGGAGATCACAAAGCTGCTTATGAGGAGGGAGTTAGGCCAGCTGACCCATGTGATGTACTGATGGCCCTGTTCACTATCAAGTGATTCTCACCTCTAATGGAAGGATGGAGCTGGGGAGCCCCAGGGAAAGAATGGGCCTCAAGATTCTTGCCTTGGCAGGGAATGACCTGGTACCCATTCTAATTTGAATGGCATTGGTTAGCCCTTGATGCAGCATATGATTGGGTCATAGGACTCACCTTATTTGGCATGGACTTGGCCGATGCCTTCAAGCAGCTGGCTGGTAACGCCACCGTCAGCCCAGTTTCCATCTCCCATTAAAAGGAATGGTCAGCTGGGTGTAAGTAAAGGAGCCACTGAGTAAGTCAAGCAAATGGTGAGGAGGGAACATTTTACTAATTATTAATAGCAGCTGTAGTAATCAGTCTTTGCTATCATGTGCATTGTAATGATTTGCAGTGAAAGTAGTGCTTATAGTGAATGTCCTTAAATCCTTAAAGGGAATATGCATCCTTATTTACAATCAAAACACTAGAGTCATACAAACAACCCTTAACAGATTCCTTACAGTATCCCCTAGATTTGAAAACCATTCACATCCATGCCCAAAAATACTAAAGCCTACATATCCCCCAATACTATCTAACTCTTAGAAACAATCACCCTTAGACTCCATAGTCTTAACTTTCTAAATGTTGTAAGTGAAAATAAAAGTTTTTCCAGACTAGAACCAGCCACATGGAACAATCTCCTGTCAGATATTTGTAAACTCTTGAATATTCAGGAATTCCAGAAATAACTCTTTAAGCATCTCCAGGGCTCTTATGCCTGCATTTGCCTTATAAACACAGGACAATGGCCATAATATCACTGCAAAATCAAGGTTTCCTAATGGGCCGCAATCCATCAAAGTAATCCATCATAATGTTGGTGAGTGTAATAAAGTTTTTTTCTCCCTTAAAAAAATGCCAATGTGTTGTGGAGCGCCATGCTTCCCAGCCCCCTTACCTATAAGTACCAACTCTAGCCCAGCCCCATAACCTATATATCTTATGTTGTCATTTTCATTCATTCCTCAACTGATGAGTCTTGGATCCGACTCTGATCCTGCTTCTTCCAGATCCAATTCTCACGCTCCCCCCTTTAACCATAATACCCCGCCAACCTAACATACTTCGGATCACGTTTGCTGCCATATTGCTACAGATGCAGATCGTCTTGCTCTCGAGCTATTGGGTGTAATTTCAGACAAAGCAGTGTTTTTCAAAAATTTATTTACAGTGGGCTATCCTTTCAGTTTCTTCTTCCTTTTTATTCAGAGTTTTTCACATATTTTTTCTACTCATCAGGTCTTTCTTCTTTCTTTCACTTCTACCAAAACTTTGTTATTTCCTTATAGTACTATTGCTGGTACTTCGGCTTCCTGTTTTTTTCCCCTTGTCTCTTTCAACCCATTTTAGGGTTCCTTTTACTACCATTGTTAATAATTTCTTTTGTTAAAAAAATAAAAATAATACAGACTAGTATATATTTTACTTTGGGTCTCTCCTTTTGAAACTAGTACTCTTGGATGGCAGAAAAAACAAATGGTTTCAAAAAAATGCATCCCCTGTGGGCACAAAATATTCAATTCAAATGCCCACAGGGAAGATGTCTATTGTTTGGGTGCTACCCACTTATATTCAGAGTGTTCTGTTTAAGCTGCTTTCAACATCAGGGCACTTACTGATAGATGGAAGAAATTAGTTTTGAATGGCCTCCTTCCTTCTTCTTCTTCTTTCTCTATTCCAACTAAGGCTCAAACTCTCTCAAAGAAATCAGACAAAGGGAAGCTTGACGCAGCTCCCAAAGACAAAGATACCAAGAAAAGGTCTCTGGATCACGCAACATCTTCAGTTACATCCTTACAACCACCACCAAAGATGTTGAAGAAGTCGGATCCAATCGGATCTGACTACCACGAATCCTACTGCTTCAAAAACAAAATTACCTTGGATCTGGTCACCTCATTGTTCACTGAATCTGATACCTTCTTGACTCTCTTCCCCATTTTTGTCATCACATAAATACTTGAGGCCACCATTTACTAGCTCATCATTCAGGTCTTCCAGAAGTTTGTCAGAGGACGAAGTGGATAGGATAATGAGAAAGTTCCTCAGAGCTCAGATCCAGATGGAGGCAATTCTGTCTTGGTCTCTCATCAGATCCATGAGCCTGCCTGTGAC
Organism: Protopterus annectens; assembly: GCF_019279795.1. NCBI lineage: Eukaryota > Metazoa > Chordata > Ceratodontiformes > Protopteridae > Protopterus > Protopterus annectens. The sequence goes on along the minus strand of NC_056743.1, from coordinate 425,584,355 downwards.
AAGTTCGCCTTTAGTTTCTCCTTCAATCCAACCTGTGGTTAAAGAGCCCTCGGATCCAAGATTCCGGGGGGTGGTGGTCCTCGCTGGATCTGAAGAAAGCTTGTTCTTTGACTTCAGTTGCTTCCCTGAGTCATCCAGCTCCAAGCCTTTCAAAGCAGGAAGACACTGGTGCTGAAGCATCATCACCCGATCCGAGGGATCTGGGTCGACACCAAAGTTGTTGGAGCTGTCCATGGCCCTCATAGCTTCAGCGATGGACAGTTCAGGTCCAACTCCACCCTCAGGTGGAGGGCCTTGAAGGATTCAAGGTTCAGCAGTGTAGGAAATGCCAGCTCCGATATTTCTGGCTTTGGTCTCCCCTAGGCACTCTACCTTCAAGATTGTGGAAAGGGCTTTCTCTTTACCTTACAGAAAAGCCATCCCTACCCCCCAGGTCATATATCTCTACCTCTTTTGGGTCTTGGCTTTGAGTCTGATTCTTCTGTTCTTCTATTCCACTGGGACAGCCAGACCATTCAAGTCTCCAATCAGACCCTAAGGACTCCACTGTCACTTCCAATAGCTCACCACACCATCCCATTGATGAGGTACCTAAGAAGAAAAAATGTAAAAGGAGACACTTGAATTCCCCTAAGGAATCTCTCATTGAAGACGCTGATTTCAATGAAGGGGAAGGGGTCCCCAAAATCTTCACCTGAAGGCATCTCCTTTTGAGACATTCTTGAACTCCTAAAGCAAAAAGGTAGTTGGTCTTTTGACATCCTGTCCAAAGAGGAATTGGTGTTTCTGAAGACTTTTGGTCTTCTCTGGCCATCTTCTGAGTGACTCCCTGGCTGAGTGACTTATAGAGTTTGTCTCACACTGGACACGGAAGGAACCAAATACTGTGGAGCCCATCCCTATGTGCCCAGATAAATTTTTAGCTCCCCCCAAGGACAGAATAAACTAGAGCAAGAGGTCCCAGTTGATGCCATGCTTGTGGAGGCAGCAACTAAGAAAGAGCTTGCAGAGCAAAGCTCTTCTGTCCATCCCTCTATCAGGGAATCTAGAATTTTGGACAGATTCTATAAGTGCATTTATACTTCAGTGACCTTTGTTCAGCAGTCATTGAAATATTTGGCACAGTTCGCAAGATTGCAAAGAGATTTGACTAAAGAGCTATCCAAATTTCTGGGTCCATCTCTGTGGAGGATAGAAACAGTCTCTCTTTGCAACTAGCCACACTTCAGTCTATAGCTAATGCATCCAAGAAGATATCCCACACTGCATAAGGTACCTCAAATATGGCCTGTTTGGGCATAAGGAGACATGTCTGGATGCACCTTTGTGATTTTACAGAGCCAAGTCTTCATTCATCAATGCTCCATTTGAAGGATGTTCCCTATTTTGCCCAAAAGTACAAGAAACACTCTCCTGAAGTCAGCAAGAAGAAAAGACCTTGTCTGCCATAAGGATACGTTTTTCTTCTTCCCAAAGACCCTTTTTCTGGAATCATTGAGGAGGTAGAAGGTGTGGTTCTGCAATGACCACGTCCTTTCCAAGACATACGAGGAGATAGCTCTCCCAGAGATAGAGGGGAGACCTCTAACAGAGGATGCCACCAGCGGCAGAGGTAGCCCACAGAATCAGTGTTTCAAGAATTCCTTCTCAAACAAACTCTACTAGTACTCTTGAAAGGCTGCCTAACTGTTGCCCTCTAAAGGCAGTAGGGGGAATTTGCCTGTGCACCAAAAGGACATCCATCACAAGAGATTCCTGGGTGCATTGAATTATATCCAGAGGTTATATTATACCACTTTACCCCCCTTCAAGAATGAAAAGAATCCCTGATGCTCCACCCACTCAGAGGGAGGCAGCAGTATTAGAATAGAAAAGCTGCTCAGAAAAAGAGCCATCCAGAATGTCCCTGCAGACCAGACAGGATCCAGAACCTACTCAAGATTCTTCTTAGTGCCAGAAAAGGCAGGCGTTTTGAGACCCATCCTGGATTTCAGCAAACTGAACCAATACATGAAATATTCAAGGTTCTGGATGATCACAATTCAGTCCATTTTGTCCCTACTGCAAAAGGACAATTGGATGTGCTCAATATATTTTAAAGATTGTACTATCACATCAAATGAACATGCACTCCAGGAGACATCTGCACATCTGTCTGGAAGACTGTCATTACCAGTTCATAGCACTGCTCTTTGCCCTCACCACAGTACCCAGGGTGTTCACCAAATATATGGAAGGGGTAACAGCTCACCTGAGACCACTGGGATTCAGAGTGTTTCCCCTTAACAAGGTTTCACACACAGATTCTGCAATGGACTCTATCAGTACAGTGGTCTATTCATCATCAGCTTTTGCTCGCCCCAGTCAAGATCACACAATCTTGTAAAAGAATATCTTCTTTGATGGCTTCACTCGGACCAAGTTTCTCAGGTCCGTGTCCGTCCTTTTATTCTTCCCCTGCCCATGGCCCTGGTGACCACAGATGCCTCACAACTGGGATGGGGGGGGGGGGATACTTGTGAAGGCCAGTCCAAGGCACATGGTCCCCAGAAGAGGCTAAGATGGATATCAATATCCTGGAAATGAGAGCAGTTCATCTAGCATTGCAGGCTTTTTAGGACACACTCCCCTTCATGACAACTGCTATTCTGATGGACAATGTCTGTAGTCTGGTACATGTAGAGAAGCAATGAGAATGTGATAATGGGTGATCTATTCCAGTTGCTTTCTCACACCAAAGTACATACCAGGGAAAAACAAAGTGATTGCAGGCAAACTGAGCAGGTCCATTCTGATACTTCATGAGTGTTCTCTCAATGTCACAGTGGTGGAGAGAATTTTCTGTCAATGGGGTAAGCCATGCTGAGACCTATTCTCTTCTCCCCTCATCAACAAATGCAGTATGTTATTTGGCCTGATCCCTTATAATGGGGAGTCACCGAGAGATGCCCTAGTTCACGAATGGCCCTCTGGTCTTCTTTATGCTTACCTCTGTTACCTCTAATCCCCAAATTTCTACTGAAACCATCCTGGTGAAGAGCAAGGCCATCATCATTGTACCCTTTTGGCCTAGACAAATATGGTTTCCCTGCCTCTGGCCTCATCTTCTACATCCAGCCTGGATACTGGATCCCAATCCAGACCTCCTGTCTCACCCCAACAGGGATAACTCACCTGGACATAACGGGCCTCAAACTAACTACATGGTTTCTCCTGTCCACTGATTACTAGACTGCCCGGGCTTTCCTTCCCAGTCCTTCATATTTTATTATCTTTTCAAAAGGCATCTGCTAGAAAGATTAAACAAAAGTGAATGGAAGAGATTTTCTGGACCGTTACCAGAGATTTGAACCCTTCTTCTGCCACTATACCACCTGTACTTGAGTTTTTAGCTTCAAAATTTGATGAAGGGGCTAGTTTTTCTACTATTATGGGTCAGCTGGCTACCATTTCTAACTTCCATCTAAATGAAAATAATTATCCCTTAGCTGCTTTTAGATTATGTAAAGCCTTCCTCAAAGGAACTTTTTTGCTTAGGCCTCCTGGAAAGGATTCTACTCCTTCTTGGGATTTAACTATCCTGCTTCAAGATCTGACCCAAAATCCCTTTGAACCATCAGCCAAGTCAGACCTTATGTTTTTGTTTTGGAAACCCATTTTTCTAATTGCTATTACATCAGCTAGATGAGTATCCACACTTCATGTTCCCCCTCTAAGCCTCCTTACCTACTTTTCCACAAAGACAGGGTTTCCTATGGATCAAGCTGTCCCTTTTGCCTAAGGTAGCTTCTAGGTCTAACATCAACTAGGTGATTAACCTCCCAGTTTTCTTTTCAGATTTATTTCTCAGAGAAGGAAGAGTACATGCTCCATCTTTTGGAAGTATAAACAACTTAAATTTTATCTCCATAGGACAAAAGAAGCTCTGTTTGTATCCTTCTCATCTAAAAGATTGGACATGCCAGTTTCTAAAGTTAATCTGGCTAAATGGTTAACTTATTGAATATCTTTTGTCCACACTAAAGAAGGTATGTCCTTATCTAAGCCCCCAAGAGCTCATTACATAAGATCTATGGCTGTATCCTCAGCATTTTTGTCAAGAACTTCCACAGATGACATTTGTGAGGCTACCACTTAGTCCACTGCTCATACATTTACTGTTTATTACAAACTGGATTTGGTTTCTTGGAACAGAGCTGCTTTTGGCTCCACAGTATTCAAAATTATCCTTCCATGATGTCCACCCAAGGTTCATCTAGCTGGGGATTCTGCCCATCAGATGAGAAATTAATGAAAATGACAACATCAGATAAATAAGTTATCCACTCACCATAATGTGCTGCGCATTTTCATTCTACCTCAATTTTTCACCTTCCCAACCCCCTTACCTTTACTTCTGGAAAGACCCAAGGGATTATATTTTAGGAACTGTGATTCCTTGTTTCAGCCTCAGTTCTGTTACTTTAATCTATACCACAATAAGTTCTCTTAAGGTATTATTCATTGTCTAGTAAGGGCAGCAAATGCAATCTAAGGAATGTTAGGTTGGCAGGGCATTATAGGTAAAGAGAGGAGCTTGAGAGTTGGATCCAATGATCTAGAAGAAGCAGACAAGTAAAATCTGATACCCATCTGTTGAGGAACAATAAAAATGGACAACACAGATATAACCTTATGGTGAGTACACATCTTATTTATACTGGGTCTATATTATATGCTCAAAGAGACTTTTCTTCGAAAATATAATCATTGAGAACTAAAGTGCAAACGCTCTAAAGTGCAAACGACCACGTCCACAAATTTTTACCTCAGGGAAAATGATCTCGGAGTCGGTATATTTAGTTAGGGGGGTTTGGGGGGGGGCACAGCCCCCCACCTGATTGGGGTTTTGAGGTTTGTGTTTTTTGTGCATGGCCCCATGAATTTTTCCCCAAGGAAAAAATCTGCGGACATGGCCGTTCGCGCTTTAAAGCGTTTGCTCTTTAGGTGTCGATGATTATATGTTCAAAGAAAAGTCTCTTTGAGCACATAATATAGACCCATTTATACCAACTCCAGACCAGACCCATAACCTGTCTAAATCAACTCCAGTCCAGCCCCCTAACCTATGTATACCAACTCCAGTCCTGCCCCCAATCCTTTATATACCAACTCCAGGCCAGCCCCTAACCTATGTATACCAACTCCAGTCTAGCCTCCCTAAACTTTACATACCAACTACAGCCCAGCCCCCTAACCTATCTATACCAACTCCAGTCCAGCCCCTTAACCTTTATGTACCAACTCCAGTCCAGCCCCTTAACCTATGTATAGCAACTCCAGTCCAGCCCCCCCTAACCTTTAGATACCAACTCCAGCTCCAGCCCCCCAAACCTTTATATACCAACTCCAGTCCAGCCCCCCCTAACCTTTACATTACCGACTCCAGTCCAGCCCCCTAACATTTATATACAAACTCTACTCCAGCCTCCTAACCTTTAGATACCAGCTCCAGTCCAGCCCCCTAACCTATAAATACCAGCTCCATCCAGACCCTAAATTTTATATACCAACTCCAGTCCAGCCCCCTAACTTTTATATACCAACTCCAGTCCAGCCCCCTAACTTGTATATACCAACTCTGACTCCAGGCCACATAACACAGAGGACAGTGGGAAAAAACAGACCTTGTTAAACTCATTAATATGAGTTGTGGCTTCAATGTTTTGTCTCCCTGACTTGTTAGTTTACCCCATTGCTTCCTTTCACTTCATATGATTACCCTGACCACTGAAAGTATGGCACCCTGCAAATCAGTCTTTATCATAGTATGCCTTCATAATTTTTCTTCAGTATACCTTATTAACTTTTCTTCTATTTAAATTAAAACTTTGTTTATAGTATACAGTAGAATTACGTTAGGGCAGATCACCTTTATTGCTTGCTTCAAACTGTATTTGTTATGTAAACAGTACTGTACAACAGTCTTTGATCATTGTATCAACAGATGAAACATTTCACACAGCAAGTGTTGTCTTTGCTGTTACTAAAGTCTTTATGTATACAAGTTTCATACTTATGTATTTTGTCCAGTTTACTGTTATTTACAATACAAAAGAATAAATGTATGTATGACTTCCTACTGAGTATCCTGTTTGCTTTTGTGCCCAGGTTGTACCTGAAAAGGATCATTTGACCTGTCCATCTACCCAATTACTATTAAATATATATATATATATATATATATATATATACATATATATATATATATATAATATATATATACATATATATATATATATATACATATATATATATATATATATATATATATATATATATATATAGGGATCTAGTTTCATCCACTGAGAACACATTTCACTAAATTTCAATTCACCCACATCAAATCGCTGAAAGCTCAAATCACTGAAAACTCATTTCACCAAATCACATTTCACTGAATGCAGAGTACTATAAGGTAAGTAAAACTTATATGCCCTTTTCTCCAATGTAGTGTGATCCTGGAGTTAGTATACATAGCCCCCACCTAGTTTGCTTTTATATTTATGAATCTTATTTCACTGAAAGCTAACAATAAACTAGGTGTGGGGCTTCACCTCCCCCACACACACACCCCGCCTAATTGTATATACTAACTCCAGGATCGCAGATATATCTATATATATATATATATATATATATATATATATATATATATATATATATATATATATATGTGTGTGTGTCACTGAATGACAACCTGCAACTGATGAACATACCTTCGATAAGAAGGATTTTCACCTTAAAGTGAGAGAACTTGGAAATTTATATTTTAAACTGAAGAAGCAACAGTGGCAATGTATGCATTTAGAGGCTTGCCTACATTACAAAATTATACCCAGAGGTTTACACATTCTTTTGATGCACCCAGAGCTGCTTAAAAATAGCAGGCTCTTAACATCGAGCTAATTAATTATATGCACCTTCTCACCGAATACTTTGAACCAACTGAGCATGAATTAATTAAAAGCATTGAGAAGTTACAGCATGAGCTGGAAACTAAATATACAGATATCATATATGTCATGAAACTTGAGGAGATGTATATGAATGCATCCTTTTATGACACTAAATTGGAAATGGTAAAATCTAAAAAATTAATGTGGGACTATGATGATTTTAAAAATGGTCACATTTATGTGTGACCAAGATGCAAGAAGCTTGCTGCATTGGGTAGGCAGATTAAAGAAAAAGATAATACCAACAATATCCAAGAAGATATGACTGATCTGAACTGTAACATTGAGTTAACCCCCAGCTCTGTTATGGATAATATGGGCTGTAATGCTACCTCTCCTTTGCGATTTTGACATACTATTGACACTCAGAATTTGGTGGCTAGACCCAAAGAATCCAGCATCCTTCCCTCATTTTTTCTGAAGCTTCCTTTGGAAATTCCAAACATGAAGCACATGGAAAGGATGATCTCATAAAGTGGAGGGAGAAGGAAATGCCATCTTTCATTGGAATGGAAAGAACAAGGGCAAAGAAAGTTCAGAGACAGATGACTTGGTGTTCAATTTATCTAGCTTTAATTTAACATTACCACAGCGTGAACTACTGAATAAAGGACTTAGCTTCATACCAGCTGTCCCATCTATTCTAATAGATATTATTTTAAACTTTTAAGTTATTTGGACATAATGTGATGTTAAGATCTATATATGGGACAGACAACTATTCAATTCCTAATATTTTACAGAAACCAAGTAAGTATATTTCACAGAACACTGTGGTTTTAGAGACAGTCATCCAGATATTTGAATGAGAAATATCTCAATATGTGCATAAGGCTAAACATAATTTTTATAACCTAAATAAAGAAGAGAAACTGGCTTTACAGATGTTAAAGGATGACCAAAATATAGTTATTAGCCCAGCAGACAAAGGTGGTGGGATTGTTTTATTAAGCAAACAAGACTATGATAGAATGTTACAGATGCTAAAAGACGAAGCAATGTACACTGCTATTAACAGGTTACACGTTATGAAAATGGTTCATAGCATTCATACAAAGCTCTCTGAACTTCTGCAACTAAATAGCATTACAAATGATCTTTTTGATTTCTTTAGTATAGAACATCCCACCATACCAGTTATCAGTGGTCTCCCCAAGATACATAAGGATCAAAATAATCTTCCAATGTATCCCATCATATCAGGGAATGGATGGGCAACAGAACCCTTGTCGATATATGTTGAATACCAGATGAAGAAAATTGTTGAACAGACTCCGACCATCATTAAGGATACTGGGCATTTTTTGGATATGGTCTCCACTTTGTGAATTTGATGGACTTTAGAGAAAATCATCTAATGGTAACTTTAGACATCCACAGTCTTTTCACTGTTATACCAAATGACTATGGTGTTACTTCAATTAAACGTTTTTTAGAATGTAACAGTGACTTTGATTCCATCAAAATGGAACTTATATGTGCTTTATTAGATCTTACTCTACATAATAATGTATTTATTTTTGACAAGGGCATTTATTGGCAGAGATAGGGTGTAGCTATGGGTACACCCTGCACTAACAGCTATGCCAGTCTGGTATTAGCTGACTGGGAGATATCCCTGGTATTGAATGACAACAATCATTTAGATCAGCTGTTAAGTTCTATAAACGTTTTGTGGATGACATATATTTGACATGGGGAGACACTCTTACTATTCTAAAGGGCTTTGTATCAAACTTAGAAATTACTACAGACATTTTAAGGTTTACCATGCACTATTCTGCTTTGGATATTAACTACTTAGATGTGAAACTCTTTATGGATGAGAAAGGTGATATGTGTACTGGACCTTACAGGAAAGACTGTAGGACAAACAATCTTTTGCACAGACAGAGCATGCATCCACAGTTTGTTTTTTCCAATGTTATAAAGAATCAGACTTATAGATCCACCAGACACAGCACTGCTGATCATGACTTTTTTAAGGCGATGGACAGTTTGGACCTGGAGTTTCAAGATATAGGCGACAAACACCAGGAAATAGAGAAAGGGAAGGTTGATATAAATGTGCTATGGGAAAAGAAAGATCACACTTTAGACATGAGTAGTTTGGCCTCATCAAATAATACAGAGGAAACAAACTACTAAGTTGAATATTCCCCTCACTCAGAGAAATAGACTTACTCTCACTTATACCAGTGATGTTAAGCATATTTGCAATATCATTAGGAATAACTGGAAGATATTGCTACTTGATCAGACCATTAAAGATATTGTTGGCAATGAACCTTCATTTAGTTTCAAGAGAAATAAGAATCTCAAGCAGTTGCTTTGCGATACAAATAATGTCATAGACAAGGTTTATTCAGATAGGGTTGGTACATTTCCATGTAGGTCCTGTTCGAATTGTAGCTATATTTCAATGGAAAATTATTTTATACCTCCAGTCTGTGGGAGATGCTATAGATGTTACATGTATGCAGAATGTAAGAGAAGGCACGGCACGTGATACACACACACACACACCTATATATATATATATATATATATATATATATATATATATATATTAGTGATGTCTCTCTTATCAATGTTTTTATTTGGGTAAAACTGACAGTTAAAGGAACGCATCTCCAAGCATATTGACGACATTCGGCTAGGAGATATGAAGAGCGCATTATGTAAATATATTTCTGAAAATTCAGGACATTCATTTTTGCTTATTGGCTTGCAAGAAGAAAAAGAAAATGTTTGAGGTGGTGACTTTACAATTTGAATTGAGAATGAAATGAGATGGATAACGGAACTACAGGCATACCGGACACCTGGTCTAAACACCAATTTACCTCTCAAACTTGCCCTTAATAGGTGTAAATTGCATAGAAAGTTATGACTGGATGCCAAATAGGCTATGCCTGAATGGAGATATTTGATCCGCTTTATTAATATCTATACCCTTTAGATCTTCATAACCCACTCAGGATTAAAGATGAATTGGAAGAACTGAATATATATTGTGAACATTTTAAAAGGTTTGGGGCTATTATTATTTTTACTATTCATATCTTTATTATTTTTACTATTTCCACTTATGACCCTAAGTCCAATGAAAGTAAATCCTGCTACAGCACTGTGTGATTAGTTGAATAATAGAACTACAATTCTATTGGACATTTGTCTTTAGTGTAGATCTATCCGCACTAAAGAGGTGCAGATTAATCTGGAAGACACTGATTGGTCAACTTAAAGGCAGTGTCTGAAAGAAGCTATTTAATGTAAGTCAGCTATACCATTATGCAACTAGCTGGATAAAAGAATCACAATCTTACTGGACATTTGATTGGAGTGTGAACCTATCCACATTGAAGAGGTGCAGATTTGTGTGGAAGACACTGACTGAATAACTAAAAAGTGGTGTCTGAAAGGAGCAACTCTGATTTGTTAGCGTCAACTATAAATGTTTAATTTTACCCTCTAATTGCAGATCTGAAGAAGGGTTTAATCCAAAAGCACTTATCCTGCCACTTTAAGTTTTTATTTCCTATTTTTTATTAAAGAAGAGTTTTATGATAGTCAGCCTGGTGATTGCTTTGGTTTTGTTTCTTGTTTTTTTATACGTTTTATCCAAGTGCGTATCTTTGACTTTCGAACAATACGTTTGTGGTTTATATATATATATATATATATATATATATAGAGAGAGAGAGAGAGAGAGATATGGGTCTATATTACATATCCGAACGCTTAAATGTTCAAATCGCTAAAGATCGACCTTTAGCAATCGAACATTCATATGTTCGAATATGTAATAAGCCCCCCTGCACCCCACACTCTCCCGCTACTTAAATATACCAACTCCAAGATCGCACTTCAGTGCACTACAGTGCAGAAACAGGACATTTCCCATTCCCCACACTGTAGCACGATCTTGGAGTTGGTATATTTAAGTAGTGGGGGGTGCAGGGGGCTTGCCCCCCTGCTTACACCCTTTAGTTTTTTTTTTCCTTTTGTTTTTTTTTTTATTCATGTTCGAAGTGTTTGGATATGTAATACAGACCCGAGAAAGACAGATATATATATATATATATATATATATATATATATATATATGTGTGTGTGTGTGTATTACAGAAGGCCAAATATGCACAATACAGACATCTGTTTGGTCAACAGAAACAGATGCTCAACATGTGCATGAGGCCAACATTTCTCATACATGGAAATGTTGCCTTTTCCCAGGGACTGCGTGATCTTGTAGTATATACAATTAGCAGGGGGTATGGGGGTGCGGGGGACTTGCTGTTGGTTTAGTCTGCTCTGGGGTAATCCTATGAACATGAACACTACGTTTTGACATTTTTATGCCAATAGTCTTGATGTTGATGTTGTGCTCGTTCAAGCTATTATATCTATATATATATATATATATATATATATATATATATATATATATCCATTTATATACCTGTCCATAACGTCAGTAAGTCACACCCTATTTTGAAACCAGGCCATCTTCTTGGAGTCATAAACCATCTTCCATATCTGATTCTTCTAGTGTCATGATTAATATGTTGAGTAACATCTAGCTGACTTATCTTAGCAAGTAACACTGTAAGGTTCAAATAAATTCTGACAGCAATCCTGTAATGTTGCTTTTACTGCAGTCTTAAAGATCTGGTGCACATCCTTTATCCATAACTACTGCCATCTCCTGTAATAAATGTCACCATTCTGGAATGAAGTCAGTACTGTTTTATACTGATGTCTTATATTCTTTCTGAGCAAATAACCATCTCTACTTCAGCAGTGTAAGATCTAGGAGCTGAGGATGTTTTCACTGTGATTTGAATGCTTATCAGCTGGATCTCTACTTCCCCCTAGATCTAAAAGATCTAACCCTCTTGCTGTTTTGTCTAGTAGATCTTCTGTTTCTTTTGAACTTCTTGCCAGACTTCAATCCTATCAGGCTCAGCCCCAAATTGAAGTAGACCCTGGCAACTTGTTTTGAGTCTTCTTTCCATAAATAATTGTAAAGAAGACAGTCTGCCAGGTTTTAGTTCCATGTTTCAGTATTGCAGTAACACTAAGTAATGGTCCTTTGTATGAACAACACATTTTCTGATAATGGTCTTAGCTTGAACAGCTCTTTCCACTTGTCCACTGGACTGTGAATATCTTGGACTAGTAGTAATATGTTTAAATTCCCACTGTTGTGCAAATGTCTTAAACTCTTGATTCATAAACTGAGGATCATTATCTAAATGTTTTTACTCTATTTAAACATAACCTAGAAAAATGGATGTGAAACTGCAAGTCCACCCTTGGATTTAGTACCCTTGTCCCTTACGAATATGGGTAACATGCAAATGTCTGCCAGCTCTGGCTTATTTTTACTTATAATACAAAAAGCTCTGGGTTAATCATGCTTACAATACTAAGGCTAATAAACTTCTGGTATTCAATGCATGACTAGGCTATTGCAGATCCTCAAGGATCAATAGACTCATAAGCACCTATGAGCCTATGAGATAATGATATGAGGGAATCCCACATCTGAAAACATTAACTATATGAACTGTCTCTCATCCAGAAAAAAAAAACACTGAATACTTTAAATAGTAAGTAATACCCACAGAGAGATATGTGAATTTTTAAAATAAAACAAGTCAGTAGCAAGTTTTCTCCATTGCTTTTCCAGAATTTCCTTTGGTAACATTATTCTTTCATGTTACATGTGTGAAACAAGTCACACACTTAACAATTCTTTACTTTCATTTCAGTCTAAAGAGACACTCCTGTACAAAACAAAACATCTCATGCTGTTTCTTTACACTTTAGAATCCCAAGATTTGCTACACAATTCTATCCAGCATTTTGTCTTATTGATGATGGTACAATCATTCTGTTTGATATGAACAGCAGACTTTGCACGTAGTTAATCTCATTACAATATGTGTATAACACCCATATTTGCATTGGTACTCACTTTATTTCACCTAGGCATCCTGACTTCACCATGTCTCTTGGCACCTGAATTTCTGCATCAGTCTACACATCTTAAAGTCTTGTAGTCTTTAATCAGATAATGGCAGGAAGTGAATTAATATCACTTCAAAGTCTTGCTTCAGCAAACCTTCCATTTCTTCTTTTAAATAAGGTCTGCACAATTCTTCTTCAATGTGAATGTTTTTATATACAAATTTCAAGTCATATTTTGTATGGTCAGTAACATTCTTTTTTCTAGGCAGAATGGCAGTTTATGTACATTCTTCAGAAAAGACGTTATAATAGCTTATGGTCTGTCTCAACATAAATTAGTCTTTCAGACACATACTCAAAAGAACATTTCACATACATGCACTAGCTAGAAATTCTTTTTCAGTCAGAGATTATCTTGTTTGTGGCTTAGCTAGTGATACAGAAACACAGTTAACTGTTGTCCCACTTGCATAAACAATTCTGTTGCGTCATGCTAGCATCCACTTGTAATGCAGCAGGCTTTGTTACATCATAACAACAAAGAGGTGGAGATTTTACTAACTTCCTTAGCATTGTGAAACTTTTTGTCTTTTTCCTGCCACTCTTCATCCTTTTCAAACAATTTTATTCACACATGCAGAAGCTTCTGGTAGTTTTGAAATAACTTTGGATAAATACTGAACAATGCCCAGAACTCTGCAACATTTGCTTGTCTAGTGGTATTTCCATTTGGACTACTGCTCACACTTTCATGTTACACATCCTAATAATATGTTGCATATATTTGATATTAGTCACATGTATCTCGGAGTGGCTGGAGTTGTCCGGATGAAAGTAAGTGACCCTCTTGTCATTTGTTTAATTTAAATGGTCACTATTTGACTTTGCAGGACAAGTGTGCATTTGTGTGATGATGGAATGTTTAGCCTGACATCTGCCATGCACAACAAAGTAGGTATAACTGCTGGAATTGTCTATGGAGAAAAAAATGACTATTTGTCAGCTGTTTGTTCATTATTTTGGTTTTTCAGGAAAAATGATATTTTTGTGAAGTACCCTGGAATACTTTAATGTAGGGCAGCCATTTATGTTGAGCAAACTGCACCACATAGCCATCCTCTTTTATCGCAATCAGATGCCTTCATTGTATGCAGAAGTGGCTAAAACTGCTTAGTGGGGTTTACCTGAATGAAAGTAACTAAACTTGCTGTCATTTGCTCAGTTTAAACAGTCATCTGTTAAATAATAAGGCATAAAAAAACATCAGAGCATCCATTCATTCAAAGCTTCAGGTGGCCTCGTGACACCCCCACCCCATATCTGTATAACTGGATTTCGACAGGCTTAATAGTGGCCTCTGCCCTGAACACCACCTAGTCTAAAACAGGCCCTGTTCAGAGGTGTATAGAGAAGGTCACTCTAGCTTGTGTGTTGGGGGGGAGGCTTACAATGCCATTATTTCTTTAATTTTTCTCCCAAATCTAAGAGACGTGCATAAGTCACTATATCTTGTGTTGAGTTGATGACAGTGTGATTGTAAATTGTATAGATCCATAGGTGAATACTACACTAACTGCCTTGAAGGACTATTTTAAGTCTAGCCAATAACCCAAGGTCATAATCAAACCCTGTCCCTTGTGTCTATGAGGTGAAGACCTTAACAATTATGTCAAACTCACTCATCTTTAACTTTCATCATACACTTTGGGGATGTGTACAGAGATCCATAATAGCTTGTACAGGAGCAGTGTACTGTCTAGGAATAACAAGTTGGAAATATTACTCTGATCATTACTTTTCCATTTTCTCACTATCAAACATTTATAGCATATATAGGTGACTATCTTATGAGGGAAGGTAAGAAAGCATGTTGTTTTATATAATATACGTCTGATAAAAATAGGTTGAAATATGTTACGTTACATTTAACTTTTCAGCTTCATACCAGTCTGACATCAGTGGAGTATACAGAAAGTGTCTATCTTTTGGGAGTGGTGTGAAGAGGCGTGTACTGTAGAAGTAAGACATCAGCAACTTGAATATATGGATCTAGCCATTTGTGACTTAACATTCATCCTAAACTAACATCATACAAGGTAACACAGAAGTTTTTTTTTCTTTTCTTTTGATGGGGTACAGAAGCAGGTATATTTCTGAAATATGATTTATGTATCCTCACATGCATTAGTTTTCTTAGTTTATTGCAAACTGCAGCTTTGTCAGCTTTGAGCATTAAGCCTTGGATACTATTTATTTTTTCGCTTGAAATAAAAAAGTTAAGGCTGAATTTCTTTCTTTAGTCATGATTTTTGTTCAGGCCATCATTGGATTAAATGGTTGGAAAAAAGCTCTAAAATGCCCTAGGACCCTTGGCGTAATGCAATTATTCTCTCTACCGTTTTCCACAGTGCAGTACTGCTCAATTAGGGTGTGTTGAACGGATGCAGGAAAAAGCAAAGTTGAAAGAGTAACTCTGACTTTCTGTAATTATGATTTTGTTCAGGCTGTAACTGGAAATAAATGCACCTTTGAACATGAAGAGCCTTTGTGCCTATGGCTTATGGGGGGCCTACCACCCCCATACCCTCAATGCAGTTATTTTATTCACAGTTACTACACTGTCATCTTGGGCTCTAAGAGCGTTTTGAAAGTATGCAGAAAAAGGCAAAGTTGGAAAGTAAGAGTGAATTTCTTTCCCTTATCATTATTTTTTTTCAGGCCATTATTGGATAGAAAGGTTGTTTTAAAACATCTAAACTGTATCGCACAGCATCTACACCCCCCCCAAAAAAATCCCCACTTAATACTCTTATTTCCAACAAGGTTATCAGAGTATAGTCTTGCCTAGTTGGGATGTGCTGGATGAATGAATGCAGGAAAAAAGTAAAGAGCAAGGCAAACTGTGAGAAAGGTAGCAAAAGGTAACCTGGATGGTGTGCATAAGCCAGGATGAGGGCTCCATGATGGCATCAGATAATCTGGGGGTTGTGGGAGCCCTGTGGAGCCCGTCATCTCAAACCATTTCACCTGGCTACTTACATTACGTAGCAGAATGAACTTCTTCCTATTTTACTCTCCTTAGTCCCCTGAAAACTATTCCTTTCCTGACATTTTTACTATGAATGGAGTTTACATCAGTAACTACCACGATACTTCAAGGGGAAACAACATGATTTTCATCCTTTTAAATATGACAAAAAAAAAAACAAAACATGCTGCTTCTTCTCCCTCCCTTAATACTGGAATTGTGTCTTGGAAAGGAGTGGAGACAGTGATGTACCCTGTTTAACTTAAGTCCTCCTTCCTACTGAAAATTAGCACCAATCATATGAATCTAATGAAGGTCACATCTGAGCTTGGGGGTGACTTCAGATGAAGCACCATTCTAGGTCCTGACACAGCTTAACCTACCTTAGGAATAAGTCTGTTAAAGCCAGAGCTGATGTTGCTGAACAGAGATGGATTTAAGGAATAAACACTGCAACTAAATGTTATCTATTCTTTTTATTTGCTTTAGCTGAGGATTAAGGTTTTACTTCTAAAATCCTTAATGACATATTCCCTTTTTTTGTTATTCTAACTCAAACTCTGCTTCATAGTGATGAGTTCTGCAAAGAATACTGATTTTAAGAAAGGGTAAATGCATTCTCATTAGTAGGCAGAAGTACATGTCCCACACATTCTTTGCCTTATTTGTGCTCATCAGGTTACTATTTCTCAGAGGAGACCTGAAGAACTAGTTGTCTGCTTTCGGGAATGTGATCCCTGGTATTGATGCACGTGAGCCCTGGTACTGATGCACATGAGCCCTGGTACTGATGCACATGAGCCCTGGTACTGATGCACGTGAGCCCTGGTACTGATGCACATGAGTCCTGGTACTGATACACATGAGCCCTGGTACTGATGCATGTGATCCTTGGTATTGAAGCACGTGAGCCCTGGTACTGATGCACGTGAGCCCTGGTACAGATGCATGTGATCCTTGGTACAGACACATATCAGCCATGGTTCTGACACACATGAGCCTTGGTACTGATACATATGAGCCTTGGTACTGATACATGTGATCCTTGGTACTAATGCACTTGAGCCTTGGTACTGATACACATGAGCCTTGGTACTAATGCACTTGAGCCCTGGTACTGATACACGTGATCTTTGGTACTAATGCACTTGAGCCCTGGTACTGATACACATGAGCCTTGGTACCGATGCATGTGATCTATGGTACTGATACATATGAGCCTTGGTACTAATGCACTTGAGCCCTTGGTACTGATACACATGAGCCTTGGTACTGATACACATGAGCCTTGGTACTGATGCATGTGATCCTTGGTATTGATACACATGAGCCTTGGTACTGATGCATGTGATCCTTGGTATTGATGCTCTTGGCAGTGTTGGATGTAGTGTCATTTCTGCAGAATACCACTTGAAGCATGTTTGTAAGACAAACAATAAGGTTGACACTGAGAATATTGTACGACTAAACCATGTATGGTCTGACATATTTGAAATGAATGAGGAAAAAACTGTTTCTGTAGATGTACCCACAATCCTTTTACAGAAAGTCATTATATGCAAGGAGATGTAAATGCATACAGATCCATCACTGGAACAGCAAGTACACGAAAGGTTAGAGGTGACATGCTAGATAAAAAATCTTAGCAGCTTATTGGTGCTGAAATGCAAACCAGGTATTTTGAGTAGCAGTGTACTTAAGAGTTCGTCCTACTGGGCTGTTCCCATTTTTAGAGGGGCTAGAATAAAAAAAATGCTAATAAAACATTTCAAAATATACCTGCATGATGCATGTAGGTGTTATAGCATGGAATAAACAAATGACAATAACAAAAATTTCAAAAGACACAGGTATGATACATCCAGGTAATACAGCACAGTAATACAAGAGTTATTTAACAATATCTAAACTGTGCAGTCGAGTATGGCAATAACTTTGTTATCTTTAAATGCCTGCTGCATTTTAAATTAGGAGCAGAGCTGTAACTAAGGCAGGGTAAAGGAATAGCTGCCCTGGGTGAGAGCTGTCAGGGTGTGTAGTTGGTAGTTTCTGATTTTGCATGATACGAACTGAATATTGGCATTGAGGAAACCTTCACATGAGTGTCTGAGTGTTTTTTTTTTTTTTTTTTTTTAGTTGAGAAGTTAATGACATTCATGGCTGCACTTGACAATAAGTTGCATGTGTTTCAAGGAAAATAGAGAGATCTCTGTTCTCTGTCTCAGATTTTGGAGGAGGTTTTAGGAGTTTCAATATCTCTGCCAGTGAAGCTTAGGGCTCTGATTAGTTTGTACTATTTTGACATAGAAATGAGGACTGGAGATTTGTTGTAGAGGATTCTGGGACTGAATTCAAAGTGAATGAAATCTAGCTTTGTTTGTAAAGGACATCCAATTCAGTTTTTGAGAATGTGGCTCATGTGAGCTTTAGTTATCAGCTGGACAGCAAATTTTGTATTAGGTATATTCTAGTTTGTTTTGGGAAGTATATGCCATAGTATAAACTAATTTCTCTCCCAGGCTCAAGATTAGCTGTAAGATTACAACAGAAAGAAAGGGGATAACTACCCATACTGGTTTAAGTTGGGAAGACTTTGTCGGTGGTCAGTCTGTATTCTTGATGAATCAGAAGGAACAAAGTTTATGACTTTAATTCTGATGGCATGTCACAATAAGAGTGTTTTGAGAAGTGTGACACAAAACATTGAGTTTCGGAAAGTTCATTTGGTTATTCCAGTGATTTTGTTACAGAAGTAGCTCATCCTAATTAAGTTTAATTCTCACAAGGTTAACATGGCATACCCAAGTTTTTGCTTGCAGTCTAAATCTAAAACGTGGTCTCTTTTCTGAAAAAATAATTTATTTATTTCAGTTTGATAATTGGGAAGTCCACTGGGCCATGAAGAGCCCATTTTCAGTGGAGGCCCGGGGAGAAAAGCTCCAGTGTAGCGTTACAGAGAAACAGAATATACATTCAATTGTGAGAATATGTAATGTACAAATATGAGGAAAAAGGTAACAAGGTAAGTTCATAGAGAAAATACAGCATACAATACAATACCATGGCACTTTTTGATACAGACATATGATAAAAGTATTAAATCGCATATAATTTTTTTTTTTTTTTTAGCAAGTCAGGGGAGTAACTTGGGAATAAAGGACACAATGAAAATATTAACCAGGGTTTGGTGGGCTGAAGTGTATTTAAAACTGGATAACTACACTGCCATACATTTCTATCATTCTTTATACTTGGGTTGGGCTAGGGGGATTGTTTATTACATAGCCCATTCTAAGAAGTGTTACAAATGTGACTTCATAACCAATTGCCCTGGCTGTTAGGACAACAGTTCTGGGTTGCTGAGTCATTTTACAGAACTGTGTCCTCAGTTGAATATCTGTCATTCAAGTGAAAAGTGAAATGTCTCAACAGATAAGCACACTTACTTTTGATGGTGGAAGATCAAAAGACTATGGGTTCTATTCCCCCACCAGGTGCTTGAATTTAAATTTCCAGTACTGACACTGCAGTGCAGCAAAAGGTGGTGCTGCACTCTTGAGTGTTCTGCCCTTCAGTTGAGAAATCAGACTGACTCTCTGTCGCTCTCCTACTTTGGACACAATAGAAGAGTCTTTGTGGGTTCTGTTCAAGCAGCTTTATTTTATACTAACACATCACTACAGAAGTTTACTGACTTAAGTAACTTATATACAAACTAACAACTACGATTATGCATGCTTTCAGTGTGCCTGCTCTTACAAAATGGAACTAGGGGATGCACATGTCTGGAATTTGTATGTGCACGAATAGCCTTGGCATGCTTCTTAAAGATACAGCACACTTCACTTGCATTCTGTTCTGCATTCTCCCTCTTTGAGAACTAGATCATATACCGTTGTGAGTCTATTTAGCATGCAGAAATCACAGGTAATTCTTAGTCATGCATTATATAACACTAAGCATATATATATATATATATATATATATATATATATATATATATATATATATATCATCTTCTTTCGGCTGTTCCCATTAGGGGTCACCACAGTGGATCACCTGTTTCCATTTCTTTCTGTCCTCTGCATCTTGCTCTGTCACACCAACCACCTGCATGTCCTCTCTCACCACATCCATAAACCTTATCTTAGGCCTTCCTCTTTTCCTGTTACCTGGTAGCTTCATCCTTAGCATCGTTTTCCCAATATACTCAGCATCCCTCCTCAGAACATGTCCAAACCAACGTATAATCAAGTCCAAGTTGCTGCATATTTCACACTAGGCTTTGATACTCACCCATATCGTGTGACATAAAAATGAGTTAGATTTAGCAACTGGAACTGTCACTGCAAAACTGTTTCACCTGTGGAATGTCTGGAACATTTTCTAAACTAGAATCAGAATTTTGAACACATTCTGGTATGGAAACAGTGTCTGATTCACTCTTAGATTTGAAGTCTGCATCACAGAAACAATGTTGTGATGGTGATGATGATTCTGGTACAGGAAGAAGATGTTTACGGTTCATCCTATATTCCATACCCTCGGAGTCTACCAGGTAAGATCTTGGCTTGGCACAAATGCCTATAATCTGTCCCAACTTGATCAAAACCTTTCGTTGTCTGGATTTGTACCGTCTCTCCTTCCCTCAATGGACGAAGTGATCTGCTCGATCTGTCATAACTAGATTTCTGGATATTATGCTTCTTAACCAATTAAGTCTTGATGGTTTTATTGTTCTTTGGTTTAGGCTTCAATAAACTGGAAGTAATGGGTAGCATAGTCCTAGTTTGCCTGGAAAGTAGTCTTTGAGCAGGTGAGCCAAGAAGTTCGTCACGGGGTATGTTTCTGAGATTAAGCAAATTCAAGAACACATTGATATTGTCACGCTTTGACCTTTCAAGTAATTGCTTTGCAGTCAGTACTGCACATTCAGCTAGACCATTTGACTGAGGATATTCAGGACTACTACTAACATATACAAAGTCCCAGTCTTTTGCAAATTTCTGAAACAACTGGCTAGTAAATTAGTACCATGAACTGAAAAATGACATTTCAACTTTGTAGTAACAGCAGTGGATATTAGGTTAGGTAGTAGATCAATCTCAAACCAATTCAAATAAGAGTCTACCAAAACCAAGTAATGTTGATTGTTCCATTCAAAGATATCAGCTGCAACTGTTGACCAAGGTAGTTCAGGAACTGGACTTAGCTGAAGTGGTTCTCTTTGCAAATGCGGTCTAGTACTATTGCATACTGAACAGGAAGAAAGTACTTTATCAATGTCTTTTGGTAATGAAGGCCAAAATACTAATTCTCTCGCTCTTCTCTTAGTGGGTGCAGAACCTGGGTGACCATGATGCAAAATCTGGATATATTCCTGTTGCAAGGAAGCAGGAACAATTTTAGGACCTTTGAAAATAATGCCAGCTTCCATCAACAATTCATCTCTGTAAGGAAAATAGGTTTGCCCTTCAGGTGGTACATTAGATTGCTTTGACAGCCATCTAACATTAATGTAGTGATTGAGCTTCTGCAAAATTGGATCAGTCTGAGTATGATCTCTCAACTCAAGTCTAGTGGTAGAAAAATTATGCACTGACATCATATCAAAGTCAAGATTCTCTGCATGAAACTGTTCTGTCGTACTTCTGGGCAATCTGGATAAGGTATCAGCCAGATAAAGCAATTTGCCTTTCGTGTAGACTATTTTGAAACTGTACTTTTGCAATTTGAGCATCATTCTTTGTAATCTCACTGGAGCGGAATGCATAGGCTTCTTTAGAATAGTAACTAGAGGTTGGTGGTCAGTTTCAATCTGAATAGCTCAACCATAAATATAATCATGAAACTTAGAACATGCAAATACTACTGCAAAAAGCTCCTCCTCAAATTGAGCATACTACATCTGTTTGGGTTAGTGTTCTAGATGCATAGGCTACTGGTCTGCCCTCTTGAAGTACAACTTCGCCAAGACCAAATTTTGAAGCATCACAGGAAAGAGTAACTGGTTTGTTCACATCGTAGTATCTTAAGGTAGTTGGAGTGGCAATTTTCTGCTTAAGGTCTTCAAATGCATTTTGGTGCTGTTCCAACCATGACCATACAACATTTTGGGTGATAGCTCTCTGAAGGGTGTTGTCAACTCACTGAAGTCTGGTATAAACTTGCCTAAGTAGTTGACCATGCGTAGAAAGTGTTGTAGAGCTTGTACATTATCTGGTGTTGACATTTCAAGAACAGCTGCTTGCTTGGTCGAGTCTGGTCTCAAGCCTGAACTCGTGAACAAATGACCTATGTAGGTAACTTCTGGAAGTTTGAATTTGCACTTCAGAGGATTGAGCTTCAAATTCACTTCACGTACTCTATCTAGAATTTTCTTGAGGTTTCTGTCATGCTCTGCTGCACCATTGCCTCCAACCAATAAATCATCTACTATTATGGCACACCGATAACCCCCCAAAATTTAGGTTCATACTAGGCTATCTACCCTGGGGCAATTATAAGCCTAGCCCAATTCTGTATGGCTTACGCCACCCCTTGATTT
This sequence comes from Protopterus annectens, assembly GCF_019279795.1. Taxonomy (NCBI): domain Eukaryota; kingdom Metazoa; phylum Chordata; order Ceratodontiformes; family Protopteridae; genus Protopterus; species Protopterus annectens. The sequence goes on along the minus strand of NC_056743.1, from coordinate 425,561,803 downwards.
GAGTATACTGTGCTCTTTTTAAGGTTTAGTTTACTGTGGCTCTGTCTAATAGTGACACGGGAGTAATCCCTGGGACAAACCTACGATCCCCCATCCACTTATCGAGATTCTTCTTGACGAGATTCAGTGAGGTGCTCTGCCTCACATGAACTGTAATTCTATTCCAGAGCGAAGGGAGCCTCTGGGTTATGAACCTGTCCCTCCAGCAAGTTCTATTTATTTCTGTGCTGAGGTTCAAGTCCCTCGAGCGTGTGGCTCTAAGGGATTTAGATTTACTGAGGTGGAGCATGTCCATTAATTCTGGATTTGACATAGCTTTGTATGTCAGGCATAGATCGCCTCGAAGTAGGCGGTATGCAACTGAGTAGAGCTGGAGTTTTTTTAACCGAGCAGCATATGCCATCTGTTTGAGACCCTTGATCCTCTTGGTGAGATACTTTTGAGGTCTTTCTAATTGCTGCAGGTGTTGGGTAAGGTACATCCCAAAAGGGGCACTGTATTCTATGATGGGCCTGATGAGGGATGAATAAAGGGGCACGATTACCTCTCTTGATCTAGATGTGAAATCCTTCGTGATGAGGTGGGCTATGTAGAAGGTCTTTCTAACCACTTTGGCAATGTGGTTTTCAAAGGAGAGATTGCTATCAACTTGGGTCCCCAGGTCCCTAATAACTTTCTCTGTACTTAATGGGTTTCCGCCTATGTGGTAATTTGTGGGCACATTGTTTTTGCCAAAGGGTATGACTATACATTTTTTGGCATTTAGCTTTAAACCATGGCGCTGGCACCAGTTATCTGTCTCTGTGAGACCTTTTTGAAGGATGTTTGTGTCAGCTGGAGAGTTGATTACGGCACCCAGTTTGCAGTCGTCAGTGAACTTGGTGAGCCATAGTCCTCTCACGTTTGCCTGTACCTCAGAAAAGTATATACCGAACAAGAGTGGTCCCAGGACAGAGCCCTGTGGGACGCCACTTGTGACCGGTTTCGAGTCTGACATGGCTCCAGCAACTCTCACTCTGTGGGTTCTGTCTTTGAGCCAGTTTGCGACCCATCTTGTGACATAGGGGTTTATATTTAAGCTGGATAGCTTATCTATGATGCCCGAGTGGGGTATTGTGTCAAATGCCTTTGCAAGGTCCAGATAGGCTGTGTGGACTACCTTCCCTTCATCTATGGCTTTGGTGACTGTTTCAAAGAAGGCAACCAGGTTCAAAAGGCAGGATCTGCCCTTGACAAAGCCGAACTGGGTAGGATCTAGTGTCTGTAGGTCCCCAATGTCTTTGTTTATGAGCTCCATGATGATCCTCTCCATAGCCTTGCAGACTAAGCTAGTCAGGCTTATGGGGCGATAGTTTCCAGGGTCCATAGAGGCTCCACCTTTGTGGAGTGGGACCACTGTTGCTGTACGCCATTCTGTGGGCACATATCCTGTAGTGAGGCTGAGATTGTATAGCTGTTTTATTTGAGGGATTAGTTCCTCTTGTAGTTCATGTAGGATGCAACCTGGGACGCCATCTGGTCCCATGGAAGCAGTGTTTTTTGCTTTGGAGAGGGCAGCCTTCACCTGAGCATCTGAGATGTCTGGAAGGCAGCACTCTGCCGGGATAGATACTTGCTCTTTTGGGGGGGAGGGGGTGGAGAAGTTTGCACGGAACCTGTCTGCCAAGATATTGGCGATGTCTGTGGGTTCAGTGTATTTTTTGTTGTTTAGAATCAACTCAGAACAAGTCTGGGAGTTGCATCCCAGGTTTCTAACATAACTGAAAAAAGCCTTATGATTGTCTTTGGTGTCCTGTGCAATTTTTTCTCTCAAAGCTGGCCTTGGAGGATTTTATGAGGGATCGTAATTTTTTTGCTAGTACTGATCAGAGATGCCTTCCCTATTAGGGATTTTGCTCTATCATGTAGTAGCTTCCTCCTTCTGTTGTACAGTTTATTTATGGCAGGGGTCCACCAGACTGGACGCCTGCCTTTGGATGATTGGGTCTTGGTTTTGTTTGGGATAGCATGATCCATGCATTCCTGGAGATGTCCGTAGAATGCATTTATATAGGATTCTGCAGTTTGGGCTGTAGTTTCCACTGGCCCTGGGGCCTTGAAGGATTCCACTTCGGTTTTGAGAAGTGAGAAGTTCGCTTTTGAGAAGTTTTTCACTGTGGTTTTCTGGGCTGGGGGTGGGGTCGGGATGTGGACATCCAGTGAAATTAATTTATGGTCTGATCTTACCAATGAGGGATATACTTCTGGTGTGGAGCATAGAGTCCCCATGTTGGTAATGATCAGGTCTAGTATGTTGTCCCCTCTTGTGGGAGTGGTGACTAGTTGTTCCATAGCATTTGAGTTTATAATTTCCAGGCATCTTTGGGCTAAGGTGCTGGGGCTTGAGTAGTGCTCCCAGTCAATGTTTGGGTAGTTGAAGTCACTCAATATAATGGTGTTCAGAGGGATCTTCATGTTCTCCAATGTTTTCAGGAAAGCCGAATGGGATTCCTGACTTTGAGAGGGTGGTCTGTAGGATGCTATAAACTGAAAAGCAGTCTTGCCCTCTGTTAGTTGCACATGGATGGTCTCTGATACTTCATGCAATGCCACTAACCTGGAGGTGTGAATATCCTTGATAAATATGGAAACTTCCCCTCCTTTTGTGGTTCGGTCCGGGTTTTGGGGCCGAAAAGCATGATACGAGGTATAGCCTGGTAGTGCTGGGATGCTCTCTGGTGCCTTGAACCAGGTTTCTGTCACTGCACAGATATCGATGTTCTCCATACTGAGGAGAGCTTCGAGTGCATGCATCTTGAGGTTAAGACTTCTGGCGTTTAGCAGCATTACCCTTAGTTTCTTGTTCCTTGTGCTGTCTATGGGGGTGGGTTTGACTTTTGAGCCTTGCCTAAAAAAGGCACTATGGGGGTGGCAAGAGCCTTTGCCAATATCCGAAAGCCCAGTGGTGACAGGTGCAAGCTGTCCCTAGCGAAGCAACGTGGTTTGTCGAGCATGTCATCCCAGGCTGACAGACACTGGATCCCCTTTGAATGACACCAAAATTTTAGCCAATTGTTAAAATCGATCATGTTGTCTTTGTACTGTAGCATCATTCTAGGTGAGGGTAAGATGCTGCTCAAGGTCAGGGTCATACCAGCCTGGGCTACATGATCAGAGAGCTCCTCTATGTCTCTTTTCATGTAGTCCAGGGAGGTACGTCTCAGGTCATTCACACCAGCATGTACAATGACTGAGTCATATTTGTATTTGCTTTGGAGTGACCTGAGTGCTTGTGTTATGTGTCGGATCCTAGCACCCGACAGGCAGCTCACTGTGACCTTCTCTTTATTCAGCCTGGTGAGTGGGACGTCAGTGTGTCTGACAATAGAGTCACCTATAACAAGAGTATCAGGTGTGTTATTCAGCCTTAAGGGCTGTGGCTGCTTGGTACACTGACTTTGTGGGTTATGTGTTGTGTGTGTTTTGTTTTGAGGTAACGTTTGCTTGGATGTCTGCTTTGGAGGTCTCTGTTGCTTAGGTAGATTTTTATTTAGAGCCTCCGAGTATGTTTTTGTGTATTTATGTGTTTGGTTCGCTGATGTGGTGTGACTATGTGATACTGGAATTGTGTTGTGTGAGGTTACCTTCTCCTCCTGACTGGTTACACCAGTTTTGAGATGAGAGAGCTCAGCCTTCAGTTTGGCTAAATAGTTGCATCTCTCACATATATTTTAACCTGTTTGGAGGAGGAGAGGGTTGTCCGTGTACATAAGACAGTTGTAACATTGCCTAAAAATTCCCAGATTCACCAGCTGGACTGGAGAGGAAACCATTGACTGACCTTTGGACATGCTAGAGTAACAGGGAAACTGAATTTAAGACAGACCAATAGAGGACAGGGTAATCGTAGAGAGTATAAGAGTAAGTAGTGCTTATGGTTTAATAGTGCTAACTTGTAGGATTACTTAATTGGACCAGTGAAGGGCCTTAGAATGAGAATATGGTGTTTAAATTGAGAGATAGAGCAGTTCTAAGGGAAAAAGTGAAGAGCAGACTTTGTGGAGCCAGGAATAGTTTAAACCCAATTAGGCGGCGCTGCCCATTGTTGCGCTATACTCAGAAACGTGCAAAACCGCGCAAAAGAGGGTTTTAAGAGAGGAAGATGGAGTTTTGGAATTGACCCAAAATGGCCAATAAAGCTACAGTTTCAAGTCAGTAACCACTCCCACAGGGGCAGGCAGGCTGCTCAATGTTTTTCACTGCCGCTGATCAACAGAGAGACTTTCCTTTAGCCCAAGCAAAAAATGGCCTCACAGAAACTTACAAACAGTTCAAGAACAGCAAGCCTGTAACTGAACTTTTTTAAATCTCAGAAAAGTGGGAAAAAAGCAAGATTTTTGTTTTTGTTTTTTCAGAGATAGCAGAGGTTAACAAGTATCAACAAGTTATAACAGTGCAGTAAATGACCCCACACAAGAGTGCTATGCCAAAGACACATAAAATGCAAGTTTTGAGGAAAAAACGATTTTAAAAATAAGTGCAAACAGGAAATTCAGTAAACAGCTCTAGGTTGTGCTCTAAATACAGTTACTAATGCAGAAATCAAATTTAACAAGCCAGAAAATGCTCAAAATAGGCGGCTATGCAGAAAAACTTAGCAAATAAACAGAGGAAAAATACTTAAAGTCTCAAAAGTGGCTCCTTTCTTCTCTCAGCGTTTTCTCCTCTTGGTGGGCGCTTCACCAACAGCCAACAAGCCAGAAAAGAAGCCAAAACCACGAGGCAACCAGGTTTTAAGAGAGGAAGATGAAGGAGTTTTGGAATTGACCCAAAATGGCCAATAAAATTACAGTTTCAAGTCAGTAACCACTTCCACAGGGGCAGGCAGGCTGCTCAATGTTTTTCACTGCCACTGATCAACAGAGAGACTTTCCTTTAGCCCAAGCAAAAAATGGCCTCACAGAAACTTACAAACAGTTCAAGAACAGCAAGCCTGTAACTGAACTTTTTTAAATCTCAGAAAAGTGGGAAAAAAGCAAGATTTGTTTTTGTTTTTTTGTTTTTTCAGAGATAGCAGAGGTTAACAAGTATCAACAAGTTATAACAGTGCAGTAAATGACCCCACACAAGAGTGCTAGACCAAAGACAGATAAAATGCAAGTTTTGAGAAAAAAACGATTTTAAAAATAAGTGCAAACAGGAAATTCAGTAAACAGCTCTAGGTTGTGCTCTAAATACAGTTACTAATGCAGAAATCAAATTTAACAAGCCAGAAAGTGCTCAAAATAGGCGGCTATGCAGAAAAACTTAGCAAATAAACAGAGGAAAAATACTTAAAGTCTCAAAAGTGGCTCCTTTCTTCTCTCAGCGTTTCCTCCTCTTGGTGGGTGCTTCACCAACAGCCAACAAGCCTGAAAAGATGCCAAAACCACGAGGCAACCAGGTTTTAAGAGAGGAAGATGAAGGACTTCCATTGTACACTGAAAGACTTAATTTGCAGAATTTATTCCAAATGTCATCCTTAGGAATCTGTATTTGCCAAATGGAGTACCAAAAGTAGTTAAAAATGAAGATTTGTGATCAGGCATCACTTGCCAAAATGAACTCTTTGCATCCAAGACAGAGAAAACAGTGGCATTCAGTATTAAGGCTGTAACCTCTTCGACTGTATGCATTGGATGATATGGTCTCTTCAATGCTTTGTTCAGATCTCTTGGGTCAGTACACATTCTGATTTCGTCTGAACCTTTTTTGTGAGCTGCTACCATGGATGACACCCATTCAGTTGGTTCTGTGACTGGACACATCACACCTTGCTGCTCCATTTTATCCAACTCAGTTTTAACTTTGTCATGCATAGCTAACGGAACTGTTCTTGCTGGTCTGACTACTGGAGTGATCTCTGGGTCTAACTTCATGGAATACACAACTGGAAGTTTGCCTAACCTGTCATCGGAAACATCAGCATACTCTGAGAAAATGGCTTCAGAAAAATTAGAACTTGGGAATACACTTACATGATGGACTTCTTTAGCAAAAGAAAGCAGATTAATTCTTAAACTATCTTTGAGACCTAGTAAAGACTGCACTGGTCTTCGAACTACACAGAATAAGAAGTTGTAACAGTTCTCTGCCAAATAACATGAAAGCATCACTGAACCTTCGGTTTAAATTTCTTCACCTCCATCAACAACAGGTCTTGCACTACTGATTACATTGTGTTGTTCGTTAGTTATCACTTTAGCAAAGGTGTCTACTGATATAACGTTACAGTTTGAACCATTGTCTACCTTAAGCTCTGTGGATTTTCCATTAATCTGGACAGTTAATAAATTCACTGCATCAACTCTTTCATCAAGCACTGATACACCACCTACATAGAACACTGTCTGCTTAGGTTCTACCTGATCAAATTGCTTCTTTGTGTGACCTTTCTTTACAACTGTATGAGGCTTACTTGATTTACAAAACTTTTGGAAGTGGTTCCATTTTTTACACATGTAGCATTGCTGACCAAATGCTAAACACTTCTCTTAGACTCATGATTTGCACCACAATTGCGATAGTTAGCAATAAAGCTAAACTTAGGTTTTGCTGATTCATGCTTGTACTGTACTAAGTTGGAGTGCGCTCCCTTTTTAGAACTTGCTGGAAAGCCATGCAGCTTTCTTGGTAAAACAGCAGGGGTTGTGTCTGCCATGTGCTTAGGCCTACTTCTGTTTGCCATGTGTTGCATACCATCTATCTACGTTTGCTCTGGAGCCAACTGAAACCAAGCTCTTGTCACTCGTAAGCATACTTTTGTGTTTTTCTGTCACCGCATGGATTTGACAAATCTCTACGGCTTTGCTCAACGTTAAATCACTGTCACAAAGTAAAATCTTTATCACAGCAGCACTATTAATATCACACACAAGCCCGTCCTTTATCAGCTCATCTTTTAAGTCACCAAACTGACATGTTTTAGCTGTGTTTCTCAAGTCTGTTATATAACCTGCAAATGTTTTCCCTGGTTTCTGATCTCTTGTGTAAAACAAATGCCTCTCTAATGTAATATTTGTCTGGGGGTTACACATTTCTCTGAACCTGCACTTCAAACACTCGGGGTCTTCCCTTGATTCAGCTTGTACAACAATATGATGTTTTTCACTTTCTCCTTCATATACTGCTGCTGCATACACAAATGAACGCTGTCTTTCTATGGCCTCTGACCCAGCTAGGTTTAGCAAAATGAATGTCCTGGTGCATGCATCTCTATCTGCATAAACTGCTTATATAAAAATATTGTACTCTTGCTCAAATATTCTCCAATTCTCTGCAATATTCTGATCAAATACAAGTTGTAGGGGCTTTTGAAATCTGTCTGCCATGTTAACACATACCAGTGAAGGGTTTTGGAAATAAGCACAAATATACACTCATGCACATATGCCAGAAACTTATGCCAGTATTTTTAACATTGTCCAATGCTTTGTACATCTGAATTTATATTGGACTTTGCAAAATAAACTTCTCGGGTGCTTTAACACTCTTGAAAAATGCCAGTCACTTGTCATCATTTTAAGAAACATCTCAAACAATTTTATGATGCGAGTGAAATAAACTCTTGGGCACTGTAATACTCTTGCAATATCTTTTTGCAATAAATCATCTCTTATCAGTGTTAAGAAACATATCAAATAACTGCACAATGTGAATAAACTGGACCTCTCTTGCCCAAAACTCAACAACATTTCAAAGTAGTTGCACTTTGCGAATAACTGCATACAAAATGGCGGTACCTTGCTAGGCAACTCTTTACAGTGCAAGAAAAACTCTGTAATGGAAGAACTTTGTGAATAGACACACCCAGCACAAGAAACTTTTTGAAATGGCTATACTTTGACTGTATTTCACAAAATAGTTGCACTTTGCACACAATAAACTCTTCAAAATACATGGACAGTAATAAGCACACACTGTAAGCACTTTTACACACTCTGAGATACTTCAAATAACTTTAGTTATGCCCTTGATACAATACGAAGTCACAGTTATGACAAAACATAGCACTTTGCCATAACACATGCAGTCACCTTGTTTTCTTTTTGCTTAATGTGCCCTTTTTGCCCTTATTATATTTGTTTTGCTTGTTTAAGCCCTTTTCATGCACAAATTATGTACTATTCTTGTGTTCGTTTTATACTAAGCATGCCCAGTTTTGCTTTAAACACACTCATTTTACTTTAAACATGCTCGTTTTATCCTTAAACATACTCGTTTTGCTTTACTGTTAATCATTTCATCACATACCTTTATTTTATACATTTATTTTTAGCCAACAATCTTTTCGTGCCTTCCACTTGCTCAGTAATGCGGTTTGTGCCCTTGTAATGCCCCATTTTGTCTCTTCTATCACATTTGTGCTACTTCTCATTACCTTTGATTCTTTTCTGGCTATTTTTCTGCTTGTTTCTCTTAGTTTTACCTTCACTGTTGTCTCTGCACCTCATGGCTCTGGATCTTATTCTCTTTGATCCCAGTTCTGACACCATGTCGCTCTCCTACTTTGGACACAACAGAAGAGTCTTTGTGGGTTCTGTTCAAGCAGCTTTATTTTGTACAAACATCACTATAGAAGTTTACTGACTTTAACATAAGTAACTTATATACAAACTAACAACTGCGATCATGTAGGCTTTCACTGGGGTTGCTCTTACAAAATGGCACTAGGGGATGCAGATGTCTGGAATTTATATGTGCACGTATAGCCTTGACATGCTTCTTAAAGATACAGCACACTTCATTTGCATTCTGATATATAGGCTCCATCTGCCTGATTCAATGGCAGCTCAGGTAGATGTAAAAGATCCCATGGAACTTATTAAGAATTGTGAGGTTCTGTAATTAAATCTTCTTTTCGGCTTCTTTACACATCAGTATATTATTTACTTATCATTATATTTACATATTTTCACTTCCATATAATAATTTATAGAAAATAAAACAGTATACACTTGCTTTCAAATTCCACCACTCCACCATTCTTTATGGCATAATCACCTTATTTGTAAAATATCATTCAGAATCCACTTCGTACTGAGTAGAACCTCATCAGTTTTTGCCCTCCATATTTCTTTTATTAAACAAAGCATTTTCATATTTAATTCTTCAATGTCTCTTTTTATTTTCATAATATCCATAAAAGATCACATCCATATTCACAGTTTTAACATTCCCTAAAACCTTCCTATCATACACATACTTCCATTGCTTTTGTAGGGAAGTACCCTGTTGTCCTGGCCACACTTCCCCTAGCCAGTTTGAATACAACCTCAAGTTTACTCTGAAAAAAAGACTGCTGGCATAGTGGGAGTAAATCAATAAAATACAGATTGACTAAATAGATAGATAGACAGACAGACAAATAAAATAAGGACAGGATCACTCAAGCGCTTGTTGGGATATGCAAAGATGGATGAGGTACACTGAAGCAGATAAAGGGTGCAGAAGGAGACATAGTATAAGACTAATAACCTTGATGACTGCCCAGGAGGTTCATTTCATGCACAAAGCTCCTAAGGGTCTCTGATATATCTGAAGAGTGTTTGGGTAGGACATGAAGGTAGAGAATGGTAAAATAAAACAACAGCATTCTCCCTTTTTTTCTTGTTTGTTTCATTATGCGATGGCTTTCCAAGTGAGTAGGGTAGTCAAAATATAATTTTCAGCTTTAATCCAGGCGAGATGCAAACAACTGCAATATATGGATAGTGCAAGAAAGAACACAGTCTACAGAGAAAAATGAAGCAGTATGTCATGTAACATTTTCACGGAGCAGAGAGATTAGTACTATAGAAATACAAAACAATTTGTATTCAGTTTAACATAAGTAGACTACATACAACAAAACAGAAATCTGGAATATCGTTGAACAGTGACACTAAAGTGTCACTGAGCAACAACAATTGAAGGTAAAAAAAATAATGGGAAGTACCAGTAGTAAGCAAAGACTGGACACTGTAAAAGAAAGAGTTAACTGGTTTTACGAGCAGTATGTTAGCAGGTGATAATGAAGCAAAAGAGTGGAGGAGCACATCTAAAGGCAATAAAACTGCAAAGGTGTTGAATGTCAAGAGAATACCAAACTCCATACAGCTGAGGAAAGTTTAGAGAAGCCTCTTTCCAAAGTGTGTACTGTAAAAGGTGGTGTCTGTAGGGAAACAGAGCCTGGAAGTTGAAACTGCAGGGGGTTAGTATGTCCAACTGATATAGACCTTGTCATCTATAGGTTAGCATGTGTAAAAATATATAACTTTCCTAAAAAAGAATGTATAATGTTCTGTTATAATGTTTTGTTATGGGTAGAAATGGGGAGTATGCAGTAATTCGTCTGTTGCACAGAAAGATTTATAAAACAATAAATTTGGTTTTAGCCTTTCTGTAGTAAGGCAAGTTTCTGAGTATCATGTAAGGGAAGGAGAGAAAGTGAGCACAAAAAATTGGCATTGCAATGCTTTTTCAACTTGACATTCAGAGCGAGATGACTAGAGAATCTGTAACAGAGCCTAAGATGAGAAAATTCTCTGCTAACAGTTAGTTTGACATGATCATTAAAAGAGGGAAGAAGGGTCTTGATGCAAATTATATTAGAAGCAGTAGAATTACTCAAGAAGACAAAGTTATAAACAAGAAATGGTGGAAAATGCAAGGTACCAAAAATCACAGCTTTAGCATTACTCAAGCTAAGTTTATGACTGCTGTGCAATAGGGAGAGTTCACAGAATAATTTGTGTAACATTTTATAGCTGTGAATTATCTGTACCCTCTTTAAAATAAGTACAGCAGCATATAGAATAGTTTTAAGAGTAAGGAATTCAAACGGAGATTTCTTGAAGGGAAAAAAACAGAGGACAGTTCCAACGATATAACCCTGGGTATGCCTGACTTTAAGTGGTTGTTTTCAGCAGCTGAGGATCCATAGAGGACAGAGATAAGTCTATCAGTTAAAAAAATTCTGAAAGCACTTCAGAGGTTCAGCAGCAAAGCCAATCCTAGAGAGCTGGAAGGAAAACAAAGGAACGATCAACTAAATCAAATAATGTTAGCAAATTCAGACAGAAAGTTCCATTAGCATGTCTAAACAGAAGGCAAGTTCCAGCCATACATACTGCTGAGCCAGTTAGGGCATTCATTTCTTAGGCAGGAAGAGATGAATAGTCGGTTACTGTGGAATAAGAATACAAGGAAAGGTGTTGGTATTTCAGCATAGGTGTAATGCAGGGAAGCATTATAAGACAAAAAACACACACACACAAATTGAGCCAAACATCCAAAAACAACTGCGACAGAAGAGAAGTCAGAAAAAAGTATATTCACCTCTAGCATCTAGGCTCAAAAGCCTTCAAGCATTATAAGACACTATGGGATGTTCTGCTCTTGTATCTGTGGCTTCATTAGACCAGCACACTCATTCAGTTCTCTTAATCCAGGTGGAAAGTCACATGACACAATTCATATCTGCTAGCTTCATCCGTGCAGTGAGATATAAATAAGATGCAGTGAAACATCTGCTTCTCTCTAATTGCTAATATCACCGTCACATATCCTGCTTTTATTGATGGTGTGATTACACCATCCCCATGCCACCTTCAAAAGAGCATTTTTAATGACAAGAAGTGAGGGATGATTCAGAAAGCTATAAACACTGCAATTTTAACACTGTCTGTTAAAATAGCAAACAATAGACCAAGATACTGTACAACTGTATTTGTACTTACAGGGCTGGTGTTAGCATTTTGTGGGCCATCAGCAAGTTTCAAGTTGGGGGCCCTACCCAGGAGAATATAAGTGTGACCACATTGCCATCACGCCCTCTTCCCTATCAAGCTTATGCAGCATTATTTAATGAACGCTGTACAGTGTTACTCCAGACCATTAAAAAGACCTGAAATGCCAAGGTACACACTGACTGGCATTTACTGCCAATGTTATATTATGAAACGCAGCTGTACCACAGCAAGGTAGCCACTCACAGCGATGCACACACATACTGACTGGAGAGGCGCAGTGGTGCAGTGGTTAACATTGTCACCTCGCAGCAAGAGGTTCTCTGGTTTGATTCTCAGCTGGGGTGCCTTCTGTGTGGAGTCTACATGTCCTCCCTGCATTTGTGTGGGTTTCCTCCTGTTACTCTGGTTTCTTCCCACATTCCCCAGGCCTCCTCTGTAAATAGGCTCTGTCCTAGTCATTCTTTCCTGGTCAACAAATGTTAAATAAATGAAATAAATAAAATTTAGTACCAATGTTAGAGTATGACAAGTCCCTGTACCACAGCAATGTATCCATGAACAGAGGTACACACACTAACTGGCATTTAGTACCATTGTTACATTATGACAAGCCCCTGTACCACAGCAAGGTAGCCACTCAGAGATGCACACACACACATTGACTGGTATTTAGTAGCAATATTGTTACATTATGACAAGACTCTGTACTGCATCAAGGTAGCCAGTCCCACATAGGTACACAAAGACAGATTTACTGACTCTCACACACAGGACATAGACACACAAGACAAAAAACAGCATTACAGCAAGACTGATGGGACACACCCACACAGACTTCCTCACACAGGACAGAGACACAAGACAGACAGCTACACAGACTCTTGCACACAGGACATAGACACCTACACATGATGTAAACAGCACTACAGTAAGACTGAACATTAAGAATTTAAAATACTGGGCTTATGAACTAATAATGGCGCTAGAATCAGATTTCTCAGTAACAGGAGTTGTTTGACCACACATTTTTGATGAACAAAACTAACAAACATCTGGACATTGTGCAACATTCTCACAGCCCCTACCAACCTCCTAATCTCTCAGCATAATCCCAAAGTCAAAAATAACCGCAGAACAAAGGTGTAACGTTAAGGATAGTTACAAACATTGCTATGATAAACTTAGAAAGATATTAGAATAGCAGGGTTTGCATTAGCATTCATTAAAATAATCCGTACATTCTGCAGAACTCTCAGTCCCCCTCCCCAAAGTCTCAGCACAATTCTATAGATAGGAGGTAACAACAAAATAAAAAAACAAGACAAGGACATACCATTAGGGATTTAAAACACTGTGCTTATTAGCTAATAACGATGGCAGAATAACAGATTTTTCCAATAGTATGCATTGCACGAATCCACATTTTTGATGAGTAACAGACCAAAAATACAGGTCAAACATTGCGCAACATTCTCACAGCCCCTACCCCTCTCCTAACCTCTCAGCTTAACAATTCCAGACAAAGCCAAAAAAACTGCAGAACAAAGGCATAACATCAAGGATAGTTTAAAACTTTGTTATGATCAACTTCAATCGTAAAACAGGGTTTGCATTGCCATGCATTAAGACATCACTACATTTTGCAGAATTCTCACAGCCCCTACCTAGCACAAAGTGTCTCAGCACAATACATCTGGATGAAGTGAAAGCAAAATAAAAACACAAAGGCATTAAATTAAAAAGCAATGTGCTTATGGGCGAACAAAGATGCTGGAATAACAGATTTTGCAGTAAAATGCATTGCATAACTTCACATGTTTTAATGAATAGAGACAAATACCAGGCAAACATGTGAACATTGTGCAACATTCTCACAGCCTGTAACCCCCTATCAACCTCTCAGCACAATAATTCCGGACAAAACAAAAAATTATCACAGAACAAAGGCGTACAATCGGGGATAGTTGTAAAGATTGCCGGTGTACACAATACCAGTATAACAGGGTGTGCATTAGTATACATTAAAACAACAGCTGTACATTCTGCAACATTCTCACAGCTACTAACTCTCCTACCAACCTCTCACAATAATTCTGGACAGAACAAAAAATTAACATAGAACAAAGGTGTAGCATTAGGCATAGTTGTAAACTTTTCCAGTATACACAAAATAATACTAGCAGAACAGGGTTTGCATTGGTATACATTAAAACATCTGCAGCATTCTCACAGCCACTATACCCCCACTACCAATATTTCAGCACAACTGTACACAAAACAAAAATGTATTAATGAATATTCTTATGCAAGACTAGCTAAAAAAACTACATCAAATCTGGACATTAATTACAGACAAGCCTCCCTTCCTCGATCTCTTAGCTGAAGAATTCTGGACAAAGGTAAAATAAAACTGTTACAACCACAGTCTCACATCCCCCCCAAATCATCTTAGCCCAAGAACTCTGCATAAAAAAGTAATACTGTCCTCTCCCTAGGTTTCCAGCACCCCCGCAAAAAAATAAAATTAAAAATAAACCCAGCAACCTACCTTTTCTGCAGTTGACAGCAGGCTGCTACTAATCCTCTGCTTGCTTATCCTACACACAGACCACACCAGTTCAGCCCTTTTAAATAGCCCTTAAAAGGACAGTTTTTCAGATCTTTTAGAAATTGCCCTGACAAGGGCAGTTAAAAATACAGCTCCTTTAAAGGTCCCACGAAAACCTGAATCCTCCATAGGTTCATAGGAGTGCACTAGGCTAATGTCCCTGGGGCCTTTACAAGCCTAGCTACAGGATTACCCTGGCATAGTGCCACTCGACCTTAGTTCCTAGTGCCTCTGTGGAGTAGAGCCACTGGAGTTATCCCCGGGGTGAATTTTCTGTTTCCCATCCACTCATCAAGATTTCTCTTGAAGAGGGACAGCGAGGTACTCTGCTGACATATATGGGAAGTCTGTTCCATAGCATGGGCAGTCTCTGAGTTATGAACCTGTCCCCCCAGCATGTTCTGTTAATTGTGGTAATGAGGTTGAAGTCTTTGGAGCGTGTGGTGTGGAGGAATTGGGATTTCTTTAGATGTAGCATTTCTAACAGAGCTGGGTCAGACATGGCTTTGTAAGTCAAGCAGAGACTGCCTCTAAATAGGCGATATGAGACAGAGAATAGTTTAAGTTTTTTTGAGTCTGTCCATATAGGACAAGTGTTTAAGGCCTAGGATCCCCTTTGTGAAGTACTTTTGTGACCTCTCCAGTTGTTTCAGGTGTCTAGTGAGGTACATGCCAAATGGGGCACAGTACTCTATGACTGGCCTAATGAGGGAAGAGTAGAGGGAGACAATGACCTCTTTCTTCCTGAATACAAATGCCTTAGTAATGAGATGTGACACAGAGAAGGACTTTCTGATCACAGTGGCAATGTGGTGATCAAAAGAGAGGTTGCTGTCAACCTGTATTCCCAGATCTCTTAATCACGCCTTCTGTGTTCAGCGGACTGCCACCAATGTGGTAATTCATGGGAACCCGTTTTTTCCCAAAGGGGATGACGACACCTTTTTTGCACTGAGCTTAAGGCCATGATACTGACACCAGTCGTTGGCTCGCCATTCAGCAGGATGTCAACATCACCTGGGGAGTTAATAATAGCTCCCAACTTGCAATTGTCTGCGAACTTTGTCAGCCAGAGTCCCTTCGTGTTGGCCTGGACTTCAGAGAAGTAGATACCAAACAGAAGAGGACCCAGGACCGAACCCTGTGGGACTCCACTCATGACTAGTCGGCAGTCTGACTTGGAGTCAGCTACTTTCAACTGTGGGTTCTATCTGCGAGCCAGTTTGCAACCCACCTAGTGATATAGGGGCTGATGCCAAGCTTAATGAGCTTTTCTATTATTCCTGAGTGGGAAATGGTATCAAAAGTCTTGGCCAGATCAAGGTAGGCTGTATGAACCACCATGCCTTCATCCACAGCTCTGGTGACTGACTTAAAGAAGTCGACCAAGTTGAGCAGGCATGATCTACCCTTCACAAAACCAAACTGTGTGGGATCCAGAGTTTGGAGATTCCCTATATCCTTGTTTATTAGGTCCATGATGATGCGTTCCACAGCTTTGCATATCAGACTAGTCAGGCTAATGGGGCGATTGTAGTCGCTCCTCCTTTGTGGAGAGGGATGACTGTAGCAGTGCGCCATTTGGTAGGGACAAAGCCTGAGGTGAGGCTGTGATTGAACAGGGCACACAGGTAAGGTGCCAGTTCACTCTGTAGTTCATGTAGAACACAGCCAGGGATATTGTCAGGTCCCATAGAAGCTGTATTCTTGGCCTTGGACAGTGCTGTTTTAACCTGTGCAGCAGTAATACTGGGTGCCTGGCAATCTACTGGTATTGTGATTGGTCCTTTGGGGGGGAGAGGGGTAAGGTTGGTGCTGAATCTGTCGGACAGTATACTGGCAATATCTGTTGGCTCGGTATAGGAGCTATCATTGTGCAGTAGCTCAGAGCAAATCTGGGTACTGCCGTGGAGATTCTTTATATAACTATAGAAGGCCTTGTGGTTGTCTTTACTATCTGCTGCAATTCTGTTTTCATACCTAGCTTTAGAGGATTTGATGAAGTATCTCAACTTTTTGTTGAGGCTGATAAGGGAGTTTTTCCAGTCTTGGGACTTCACCTTATTCCGCATCAGTTTCCTTCTTCTGTTGTAGAGTTTGTTTATGCCAGGGGACCACCAGATTGGCTTCCTTTTTTGGAGGAGACCCTCGTTTCTACTGGGTATGGCGAGATCCATGTATTTGTGTGTATTTGTACGGTGCACTGGTATATGATTCTGCAGTCACGCAACTATTCTCCATTTGCATGGGTGCTGTGAAGTTAGCCACCTCTGTTTTTAGGAGCCCAAATTTAGCTTTGGAGAAGTTTTTTCATGGTGGTTACCTTTGGGGGGGGGGGGGGCAGGATGTGGATTTCCAAGGTGAGTAGACTGTGGCTGGATCTAACCAGGGAGGTGCTGACTACTGGTGTAGAGCAGCGGTCGCCTATGTTAGTAATGACCAGGCCAGGGATGTTGCTACCTCTAGTGGGGGTAAGAATGAGCTGGTCCAGGGCATTAGAATTAATGAACTCCAGAAAACGTTGAGCAAGTGTATTGGTACATGAGTAGTTTTCCTAGTTAATGGAGGGGTAGTTGAAGTCGCCTAGTAAGAGAGTGTTAGGCTGGACCTTAATATTCTCCAGGGTGCTTAGCAACATGGAGAGTCTTGGGACATGGTTGGGGACCTATAGCAGGCTGAATCGCTGTCTTACTCAATGTTAGCTGCACCTGAAGTATCTCTGATGCGTTATGTTGGGCTACAAGTCTGGAGGTGTGGATATCCTTTATGAATATGGAAGCACCATCACCTTTGGAGCTTCGGTCCAAGTTCTGGGGCCAAAAGACATGGAATGAGTTATAGCCTGGTAGTGCAGGGGTGCTTTCTGCTGCCTTGAACAGGTTTCTGTTACAGCACAAATGTCGATGTTCTCCATTTTACGGAGTGCTTCGACCGAATGCATTTTGAGATTTAGATGTCTAGCACTGAGCAGCATGACACTCAGATTGCATTTGTTTGTAGCTGTTACGGTGGTAATTTGGTCTTTGGAACACCTTTTCATGCCGTACTTCTCAACCTCTTAGCGTGAAAAATCTGGACAAAGCCAAAAATAATGGGGGTACAAAGGCTTATACATACCTCTCAACCTCAGAGCAAGAAATTTGGACAAAGGACCAAAAATAGGGACAATTTTTAAATGTTGCTCTTACAAACTTAGAAAGTTGATAGAATAACAGGTTTTGCACTGGCATGAATTTTCTGAAGGGTATAAAATCTGAAACTTAAATGTCTGTCATTATTTTCTAACTTTAGTCTTTAATGATCTGCTACTAATTTGCCAGAAAACCACAATTTTATGGAAAATGGACCAAAAATATGAGGCAAAAATCTGGACATTCTACGAAAATCTGTACACTTGAGAGGTTCACTTTTTATTGCTATTATTTATTTTATATTATATTGCTCATATAAACTTACAAACTTGCTAGAACAGCAGGCTTTGGTTTAGCATATATTTTCTGAAGGACATGAAGTCTGAAACTTAAATGTCTGCCATTATTTAGTGACTTCAATACTCAATGATTTGTAATAAAACCACACATTTTATGAAGATCAAAATAAAAATATGAAGCAAAAAATCTGGACATTCTGCAAAAATCTGAGCAGTTGAGAGGTATGCCTCACACCGATAACCCACAGAACCAACCCAACAGACCACTGATTAAAGCACAGCCAATCAGGAAACTAGAACTTACTTCCCTGACTGCTGCAGCCAATCAGGTCCCTTGCTTCACTGAAGTGGACCTGAGTGAGTGCAGCTTACTGGCAAGTTTTTCAGGAATAAAAAAAAAAAAAAAAACGTAATCGCGTGATGATATTCTATAGCTGTGAGAATGTCTAGGAGGTGCTGAGGAAGGAGTGGAAGAGAGAGAGAAACCAGTGGCTGCTTCATGTGGGGGCTCTCATATGCGGATAGATAGGCCGCGGGTTCTGTGAGTGCCTAATGCCGCCTATGCATACTTAATATAATATTTATTAATAAGACTGACCAAACACTACTGTTGAGATAATAACATTTTCTTTATAACATGGATTACTGGGAGATACACTGCGCTTCCTCAAATGACTCTCAGTTCATGATCAAATATCCTCCCAACTAGTTGTTTTCAGTCACTTTTTATACAGTCTAAGTTTAAATCTTCTTGAAACATTCTTGGCATATCTGTGGCTTTACTGTGGAACACTCCAGTTTCTGCCTCTTAATCAATTTCTGAGAATTTATTTTTACATTTGTTAACCGGGTTAGTCTGTCTGGGTTCTTAGAAGCCCTTTTTCAGCAGAGATCTGAGGACAAAAGCTCCAAAAAAAAAAAAAAAAGTTTAAGTAAACAAATAGTAAGAACAAAGATAAACACAGATCACATTTTAAGTATACATACTTCTGAAGTAATTACATAACATGCAATAAAGGAATATATAGAATGGATAAAAATACAATACAATACATATATGGAAATTTTCACAAAGTATGGCAAGAAACTAAGAAGGAATATGGTAAGACTAAGGTCAATACATTGCTGAACCAAGGTACTAGGCATGAAGTAAGTAAATATATAGATAAAGTTGTGTGAACATTGGAAGTTAATAAATAAATTAAAGAACAGTAATAAGGGATTATGGGAATTGAGTGTAACATGAGCTAACTAGTATGGAATATGACGGAAAAAAATGTGTAGGTAGTAGTAAGAGAGAGAGCTATAAGTGATATCGTTAAGTTAGGTTATGTTTCTTGGGTATTATTTTAGAGCATGAACATGTCCAATTTGATAGGAAAAAATATTTAAGCTATTTTTTGTAGGCATTTTTGTCTTTTAGTCTAAGGGCTAAAGGGAGTGTGTTCCAATTTTTTGCAACTGAGTGACAATAGAGTATTTTCCCAAAGGTTTTGTTTGGCTTATGAACTTCAAGAAAGTATTGATTAGTACTTCTTAGTGGGCGTTGAGGAGTATAAAGTGTCAGAGAATTTGCAAGGGATGGGCAGGATTTAGGATTGTTTAGTATATTGTTGGCTATAAGGAGTTGGGATTGAGGCAGTAAGCTGGAAAATTCAGGCCAGTGTAAAGCCTTTAATGAGAGGCAGTGATGGGATTTGTAAGGCTGTCTTGCAGCAAATCTGGCTACTTTGTTATATGTGGTTTCTAGTTTGGATATTAGGTTACTTTGTAGATGGGTAAGAATAGGTGAAGCATAGAGTAGGGATGGTAGAAGCAGGGATTGGGCAAGGGTTGGCCTGGATGCACGGGGAAGAAAGTTTTTGTGACGGTAAAGCAGACCTAGTTTTTGGTGTTTTTTTTTACTGAGCTATGAATGTGATGGTGAATGTGATGGTTGCATTTAAGTTCATCATCAATTATTGCTCCAAGGAGTTTTGTTTGGGTGTCAACAGAAATTTTAGTTCCATTAAGGGATGTTATGGAAAAGTTCTGTTTTGTATTTTTCAGATTTTTAGGTAGGTAAAGTAGTAGCTTAGTTTTGCCCGCATTTAGCGGGAGTTGGTTGGATTGTAGCCAGTTTTCAACTGAGTGGATGAGAAAATGTCATTGGTAAATACATTGAAGAGGAGAGGGCCCAATATTGATCCTTGTGGGACCCCTGTCCTAACTGCTAGAAAGGAGGAGTAGGAAGAGTTCCATCTAATACCCTGGTGTCTATTAGTCAGGTAATCACAGAAACAGGAGGTGGTGGAGTTTGAGAAGCCTAGGTTGGAGAGTTTATGGTGAAGTATGGTATGAGATACAGTGTTGAATGCTTTCGACAGGTCCAGAAATAGGGCTGATGCTATTTTGCTATTATCCCTGACTTGAGCAATGTTATTAGTAAAGGATACAAGAGCGGTACTTGTGCTATGTGTGGGGCGGAAGCCATGTTGAGTTGGTGTGAGTAGGTTTTCTTGTAGCAGATGATTAAGTACTTGCTTATGGATACACTTTTCCAGTATTTTGGAGAGAGGAGACAGTATGGCAATTGGTCTGAAATTGGTTTTCTCAATGGAGTTTCCTTCTTTATGAAGAGGTACTACAAAAAAATTTCTTCCAAATTTCAGGGACTTTGGCTTCTTTTATGGCTCTATTAATCAGGATAGATATGGGGTAAGCTACAGATGTAGCTGCATGTTTAAGGAATAATGGAGGAAGGTTATCAGCTGAGGGTGAAAGTACAGTTGTGTACACTTACCATAAATGTAGATGTTCGAGTGTCTTCACTGTTGCAGTCATCACTGTAGGGTTCTTCCTGCCGGCAGGCAGTCCTCGGTCGGCCAGAACCCCAAAGTCTGGGTCCGGCATCAGCTGTTCAGTCATGCTCCCCGAAGTCAGAGCGCTAGGAGTACAAAGCTGCCAACTGACGCCATGTTCTCCAGTTTTTCTTGCCTCAGATGTCAGGTGCCCAAAAGTGAAGGCTAATAGTAAAACAAAAATGTAACATACAACAAACCCCGTACCCTGTAGCAAATACACCTCAGAAGAAGGGTGAAATAGGAAACCACACTAATGAAAGTATAAGAGGGGACAGGAGGGAGGGTAACCCAGACTGCAACAGTCAAGACACTCGAACATCTACATTTATGGTAAGTGTACACAACTGTACTATGTTGATCGTGTTTCACTGTTGCAGTCATCACTGTAGGGTTGAATCCCAAAGCTGAGGTAAAGGGTGGTGGTTATAGAGTAGAAGGGGCGGCTAGAAGGCCCTGCAAGACTGCAGAAGCAAAGCCTGCCCTAGACTTAATGAGGGAGATTATAGTGCTTAGAGAAAGTATGCACTGAACTCCAAGTTGCAGCTTCCAAAATATCTTTGGTAGGTACTCCCCTGAGAAAGGCAGCTGAAGTAGCAGCAGCTCTGGTACAGTGAGTCCTAATTTTTCCTGGGATTTGCTTTCCATGCTGAGAGTAACAAAATCTGATTCCATGAGCAATCCATTTAGAAATGGTCTGTTTTGAAATAGCTTTGCCTTGGGAATTTGTTGCATAAGAAACAAACAGTTGCTCTGTTTTCCTGATATCCTTGGTTCTGTCCAGGTAAAAATGAAGTTGTCTGTGTACATCCAAGGAATGCAAGATCCTTTCCCCCTTATTTTGTGAATTATTGAAAAAAGTTGGCAGGTGAATAGTTTGATTTAAAGCCACTTTGGAATCCACTTTAGGCATGAAAGTAGGATTGATCTTTAAAGACACCCTATCTTGGTGAAAAATAATATAAGGTTCCACAGCCATGAGTGCTTGTAACTCCGAGACTCTCCTGGCTGAAGTCAAAGCCAGTAGGATAGCTGTTTTTCATGATAAATACTTAATATCAGATGTGGCAGCAGGCTCAAAAGGAGGCAGAGTGAGTTTTTCCAGAACATAGTTGAGGTCCCAGGCAGGTATGGGTGGTGTCCTAGGGGGCCTTAAATTCTTTGCTCCTCTGAGATATTGTTTCAGAAGTGGATGTGAAAAGATTGGAGGATCTGTATTGTAATGTGCAGAGATAGCTGAGGCATGTATTTTTATGGAGGAGGATAAACCCTTATGTAGCATGTCTGTCAGGTAAAGTAAAATCAGTGGGATATTAGGAATGAGAGGATCCGAATCCTGAGCATGCATCCAGGTGCAAAATCTCTTCCATTTACCTGCATAAGATTTTCTAGTGCTAGGCCATCTGGCTTCTAAGATGACATCCATGACCCGTTTGGGAAGGAAAGGATTAACCCTGAATTCGCCAGGCTGCTAGGCTGAGAGTTTTGACATGAGAGTGCAGAACCTGGCCCTGGTGTTGGGACAAAAGATTTGAAATCTGAGGTAAAATCCAAGGAGGCTCCTGGGATAGATTCATCAGTGTTGAGTACCAAAATTGACGAGGCCAATTTGGGGCCAGTAAAATCATCATCTTGGGCTTGTCCTGCTTGATCTTTAGTAACACCCGTGGAAGAAGAGGTAGTGGCGGAAAGGCATACCCAGAGAGGTTTCTCCAACTGAATGATAGTGCATCCACTTTCCATGCTAGCTTGTGAAATGTTCTTGTGCAAAAAATCTGTAACTGGTGGTTGAGGGGGGATGCAAAAAGATCTATGTCCGGGCAGCCCCAGGCTTCTGTAATCATCTTGAATATTTGGGTGTCTAGCATCCACTTGTGTGGGTCTGACAGGTTCCTGCTCAGGCTGTATGCCAGAATATTTTGTTTTCCTGGCAGGAACTGAGCTTGTAGATCCACTTTGCAAGCTACAGCTGTATTCCATAGAGTCATGGCTAGTCTGCAAAGGGGGTAGAAGTGTGAACCCCCTTGCTTGTTTATGTACCACATAACTGTGGTGTTGTCTGTCTGTATCAGTAGTTGTCCTGGTTATAGGAGATCCCTGAAAGCCAAGAGGGCATTCTGTACAGCTAACATCTCTTTTAATTGATATGTAGGTGCTTCTGATCCTCTGTCCAAAAACCTTGCAGACCTTTTCCCTGCAAGTGGGCTCCCCATGTGTAATCCGAGGCGTCCGTGGTCAACACTTGGCTGGCTGGAGGCAGACTGAAGGCTTTCCCTTTGTTGTGAAGACATGCCATGGTCCACCAATGGAATTCCTTTTGTAGGCAAGGCAAGACAGCAATCTGTGTGTCTAGACTGTGGCAATGCTGGGACCATGCACTTTTTAGGTACCATTGTATTTTTCTCATATGTAGTCTTGCATTTGGTATAAGAAGGATGCAGGAGGCCATGTAACCCAAAGCCTGCAGGAATTTCCTTGCAGTTAGCTGAGTTATTGACGCCAAGGTTTTGAAAGTTGAAGCCAGCTGCTGTTGTTTTTCGGATGTCAGGAATGCCATCTGGGTTGTTGCGTTTAGAAGAGCACCCAGAAAGGTTATCTGTTGTGTGGGTGTCAAATTTGACTTTTTTATGTTCACAGTGAATCCCAGGTACCTGAGTAGATTTTTAACAAATTCCAGGTGCTGGAGTAAGACATCCTTGCTGTCCGCTTGAATAAGGCAGTAGTCCAGATAAGGGTAAATTTGAATTCCCTTGAGTCTGCAATAAGCTACTACTGGTGCCAGGCACTTGGTGAAGACCTTGGGCGCAGCGGACAAGCCAAAGGGCAGCGCAGAGAATTGGTAATGTTTCGAGCCGGCCTTGAACCTGAGGCATTTTCTGCACTCCTGTCTGATAGGGATGTGTAGGTAAGCCTCCTTTAAATCCAATGTCACCATCCATGCATTTTTGCTCAACATTGGCAGGAGCTGTTGCAGAGTAAGCATCTTGAACTTTGGTATCGCCTGGAAAGTGTTTAAGACTGAGAGATCCAGGATGGGTCTCCATGAATTTTGCTTTCTAGGAACTAGGAAGAGCCTGGAGTAGAAGCCTTGCCCCGCCTCTGATTGTGGAACCAGTTCTATGGCCCTCATAGCCATGAGGGATCCCACCTGGTTTAATGCCCCTGCCCATTGGTGTTTTGGTAGGTCTGGCCATCCGTTTGGTCTTGGCAAGGTATGAAAGTGGAATTTGTAACCTCTTGAAACTACATCCAGAACCCACTTGTCTTGGGTTATGCAAGTCCAATTTTGTTGAAAAAGAGAGAGTTTTCCTCCTAGAGGAGCTTCCAGGCGAGAAGTTCCTGGAGCCATGCAGGGGGACTCATTGAGCCTGTTTTCTATAAGATTGAGGTCTGTCCTATCCACCCCTGGGGGTGGAAGCACTCCACTGTCTAGGTCTGTAAGAGGTCTGTGCTTGGGCCCTCCCTCTGGGGCACCTATATCTACTCCTGTGAGGCCTGTCCGAGCTGGGAAAGGACCAATTTTTAGTTGACCAATTTCTGCTAAATACTGGGGGCTGAACTTGTAAGAAATCCTTAACCGTTTGCATGGATTTTGCCTTATCCTCCATTTTCTTTATCACCTCTTCAGCCTTAGACCCAAACAAAACATTATGCTGAACAGGGGCATCCAGTAACTTTGCTTTCACTTGATCAGGTAAGTTTTGTTCCTTTAACCAAGCATGCCTTCTAATGACTGTGCCAGAGGCAGCCGCCCTGCAAGAAGCCTCCATGGCATCAAAACCACAGTGTAAACCATGCTTCCCCACTTGTTCAATGGCATGCAACAAATCGTGTAATTCCTTATTATCTGCACATACAGTAATGATACCCAGTTTTTATTTCATAACAGACAGTAGAAACTGCTGATATTTTAGCATATGAAATTGACAATTTAAAGCCCTAATAGATAAAGTAGCAGAAGTGTACACTTTTTTGCCCCATCTCTCCAAAGCTCTGGAATCCTTATCTGTCGGAATAGGACCCTGTAATATCTGTCGGGCTTAGCAGGGGCTGGAGGAAAGGAGTCAGGAGTTAAATTAGCCTCGGAAAAGGCATCATCCACAACATCCAAAATAGGAGGAATAGCCAGGAGTCTATGTTGGGGAAGAAGAAGGAAATCCCTAAGCCTTCTCTTAGATTCTGAGTACTCCTGTCCTTCCCAGTGAAAATGTTCACGCATGTCGTGTAAAGTTTCCCCAAAAGAAAACTCCTCAGGGGGAGAAGCTGATGGAATGGATTTCTCAGCATCAGAATCCTCATAAAGAAGGAAAGTATACTCCTGTTCAGAGGAAGACACTGAAGAAATAGATGCCTGATCAGAAGATTCATAATCCAATTCTTGCCTTGGCCTTTTGTCTGGAGGGGGATGTGAACCCCTAATCATGGTTAGTAAGTCCTCCGCCATTTTAAGAAGCTGTTTCTGAGATTTGGGTCCCGGATCAGAAGAGGGCTGGGCTGGTGTCTTAGATTTAGAAGGAGTCTTTGCCTTTGTCTTTGGCTTTGCCTTTATCAGAAGCTGTGTAAGCCTGAAAACCCCCCTCGGAAGCCGGTACCTGCACAGCGGCTCCTGACCCATCCGAGGGAGCATTGTCCGAAGGTCCAGCAGCTGGAGTGCTCAAAGGCCTAGCTGGCTCCTCGTGGGAGTCCGTTTCGGCAATCGGTTCTGAAATGGCCTACGACAGGGGCTGTGAAAGCATCTCACTGACGACGGCCTAACCTGTAGCTGGCTCTGCTTGTAAAACGTCATCTGATTTAGACCTCGGAGGCCTGTCCTTATCCTTGCGTCGTTTGTGAACTCCGGTAGTCGGAAGCGTGTCCGACGACATTTTATAATTAAATCGCCAGCCAAAGTAGTGAAAAGCAAAATCGTACCTGCGCTTAATCGTACGTTGATTAAATCTAGCACAAAACCGACAACTAGCTACATCGTGGTCAGGGCCTAAACAAGGAATACAGTAAGAATAGAAATCCTTATGAGGTATTTGCTTCCCACAAGAAATGCAATTATTAACTTTTTCTGACATCGGACTGGAGCAAGAAAAAAGTTTCCCCAACGGGGTACTTAGCTTTGAGAAGAAGAAGTAAGTCTTCGGACTGAAGCACGAAAAAATATCAGGAGTCAGCCGACCGGCACTTGCGAACTGCTTTCACCGCACGGCAAGAAAGACAGGGGAACATGGCGTCTGCTGGCAGCTTTGTACTCCTAGACTGAACAGCCGACGCTGGACCCAGACTTTGGGATTCTGGCCGACCGAGGACTGCCTGCCGGCAGGAAGAACCCTACAGTGATGACTGCAACAGTGAAACATGATAAACATCCGGATTTTAGTTTAGTTAAGAGCAACCTGATACAAGAGGTGGGAACAAATGATAGTGAGAATGAGAGTGAGGGTGAGAGAGGAGGATCACAGGTGGATGAAGATATAGATGCATTAAAAGAGGTACGGGTGGAGAAGTTAGTTACAGTTAAGTTTTCAATGGTTTCAATGAAGAACTTATTAAGGAGGGTTGCTATTTCCAGAGGAGTCTTGTCAGAATAAGGTGTGGGTGGGGTAGGAGTACCAGGTGAGAGAAGTTTATTGATAGAGTTCCAGAATTTTTTAGGATTACACTTGGGATTGTTAAGTGAGGACTGGTAATAGAAACAAAGCTAAGAAACAAATCAATCTTGATAAAAAGACCTAAGTTCCCTGTAAGAGATAAGGTTGGAAGAGATATTATTGCCTTTCCAAGCTTTATCTCTCATCTTCATGAGTGCAAGGGTAGTTTTAGTTAGCCATGGGGCATATCTGAATTTGATGCGAGTTTTCCTAGTGGGAGCAGGGGAGGTGAGGACGGATAGAAACGTGTTGTTGAAGTGTAAGACTGCTTCATCGAGAGTGAGACTAGAGAGAAAGGACCAGTTTATAGTAGAGAGGAGATGATTTAGTGAGTCAGGAAAATAGCAACATAGATCGCAGGTCACCTTATATTGTTGTACTTTATGCAGGTGTTCAGAGTTTTTGTGAACTAGTAAAGGTAGGTGGTCACCTAATGTGTCTGGTAGAGTGGCTGGATTATGGTAATGTTGGGGGTGAGATACTAGTATTCAGTCAATAAGTGAACCAGTAGAGGAAAATTATAAAGGTGGGTAGGGGAAGAGATGAGCTGTGTGAATCCATACAGGTTGACAGAGGTAGCAGGTGATTCTTTATTGATCTGCATCCAGTCAATATTGACATCTCCTAGTATGATGGTTTCGTAAGGGATAGTTTTAGATATATTGGATAGAAAGTGTTCCAAAATGGGAACATTATTTCCAGGAGGGATATAAACTGATGCAATGGCAAGTTTTTTATGGTGGCTATGTTTAAAATCAGCTAAAATTATCTCAGCTGGGAGAAAATCAGATATGGGAAAAGATATAGGGGAGACAGACAGGCAGATAGAATACATTATTGTGACTCCCCCTCCTCTTTTTAAAAGTCTGCCATGCCTGAGGATATTGTAGCTAGGGGAAGGATTTCAGAATTAGAAATACTTGGTTTTAACCAGGTTTCACACAAGGCAAGTATGTTTGGGTTATGTTGAGTGATCCAAGCATGAAGTGTGTTGTTTTTTTTAACTATACTTTGAATATTTATAGAAGAGAGAGTGAGTCTTTTTTGGGCAATAGTATTAGTAATGGATGATGGAGAAGTGGAAGAGAGCACAGAGGTGGTAGTTGTATTGAAAGTATTTTGGGGAGAACCGTTAGGACCTGGGTTGGGGTGGACGTCTCCTGATAGTAACAGGTTGTATAATATAAAATTGTTTATTGGAGAGATTGGGTGCATGTGCGGATATTTGTTTTTGTGGTCAACATGCTGTTTAGGTGTAAGGAAGTATTTCATTCTATGTGTGGCAATAATGGTGAAGTTATATAGGGAAGGGGAAATGTGAGTACAGGTAGATGTGTTGTAGTTTGGAGATAAAGTGAGTGTGGGTGATTTGGTGTGTATAACAGTAGTGCTTTGATAGCATGTGAGAACTGAGAGAAAGAGTAATGTAGTTGAAAGGAGGAGAAATAGTACATTAAGAATAGTAGGCATATTAGTAATTACAGTAGCGTGAGATAGATGAGATTGTTAGTTCAGAGGGTGATCAAAGACTACAGGAATGGTGTAAGAGTGTGAGTACTAAAGGGGTGGAAATTTAAAGAGGTGTGGGTGTGTTGTGTTGTATGATTGGCTAGTGAAGTGGGTGGAGGAGGTGCGGCTAACTAAAGAAAATTGAGTCAGGGGTGGGCGGGAATGGGCGCAGAGTACGGAAGTGAAGTGAGCCCGAGTGATAGTGAGGGCAAACGGAGCGGGCCGCACAAAACCAGATGGAATTCGCCTAGGAAAATCAAATCAGCCAGGTTACTTCAGGTATGGTAGTTTGCAGCTCTTTTACTGTTTGCAAATAACTTCTGTGTCTCTGAGTTTGGTTGTTATTAGCAAATGTGTAGGTTTTGCTCCAATTGGTTTCCCCACTCAAATAAACTTTTTAAGTTGCTTCCAATAAGGAGTAACAGTCACAACCTGTGTGTTTGATTTATTTTAAAAATACTCAGTGAGACCTAAAAGCAGCTAGTGATTGAGTTAGAAGTAATGCTGCCACGTAGTGGTACAGCTTGGAAAAAAGTCTACACTACGGGGGGGGGGGGGGGGTCGAGCCAGTTGTCCCTGCAAGTGTGCACTACCTTTACAGCAGATTAAAAGCTTAAGGATATATCCACATTAGCTATGTGGAGTGTTTGTTCCCTATATTAGTAAAAATAAATGATTCTTTCTGTTCCCTATATTAGTAAAAATAAATGATTCTTTCTGATGGTACGTACATTTACTTTTGAAACATTTATTCTCAAATGTTTGGGTTGCTGCTTGCCTAAAACAGCTTCAGGTTGCAATTGAAAGGACTTCCTGTGGGTGAGGCTAACTGTGGAAACTGTTCTGTAAGGGAAGAGACAATACAAGAAATATTAGAAATATTAGGTGGCTGAAAGTAGTGTACTGGAGTTAGATAGAATATGAGGAGTTAGTTACACAATGCCTAATACCTTGTTGCTACTATGCTGAGTTTCAGACATTTAACATAAGTACAATGTTTGGAATTCAGTTAGCTTTTCTGTATGGTTGGCAAGTAACAATGACAGCATTAATAACTCGTACACAGTGGAGTGCCTTTCAAGAAATTAAAACCACGTTTCCTTCATTCAAGCAAAAACATACTGGCTTTTAAATTACTTTCTTATAATATAGTAACAACTTTAGTAGCTATGCAAGTGCTATCAGGGTTCAGCTGTTAACGCACATTATATACTATGGAGAAACACACACTCTATACAAGACCAGGAAGTCTAGGGCATACTACTGGAGTAATACGAGCATGCAATATATCATTTTAAGGAGATGGAAGGCTGCACTGAGTGAGGAGGGTGGACAACAGAACAGAGAACACTTTACGTCGGCAGCCTTAACTCAGAGTCCCATTCACATCTGCTAATTTATTAAACAAGTATATGCTAGTTGCTAAAACATAGAGGCTGTGAATTACATTTATGCACTTATGAAAGCAGCAGTCACATACCAACTATTATCTGACTAAAGCCTGTGTTGCTAGATGTAGGCAGCTCCCAGTAAAACATTGTAAACTACTAGTTCTCTATAAAAAAAGAATCCTCTTATTTTATGGGTAAATAATTGTGATTAAGCAAACACATCAGCTAATCCTTTAAAAATCCCTCATTTGTAAACTCTAACAAATAGCAAGTCAGGTAGATTCAGTCAGCCACATCGGTCTGTAGCATTAACATACACAAAACAAAAGCAGTATGACTACTGTTACAGGGTAAACCAACATTAACAGCCACAAAATACAGGCACTAAAAAGTACAGTTTTGTACCTACCATAAATGTAGATGTTCGAGGATCTCCATTGCTGCAGTCCTGACTAATGGGTACTCCGCTGCCCACCATCGGCCCGAATACCAAAGGGCTAGATCTGGCGTCGGTCATGGCGCCCGAGACTGGCGTGGTGTCAGTATAAATGCGCATGACCGACGCCATAACTTCAGTCTTTCTTGCCTCAGACGTCAGAATGCAAAAAACACCACCCAAAAACCCCAATCTAAAAAGAAAAAGGGGGAAGGAGGGAGGGAAAATTGGACTGCAGCAATGGAGATCCTCGAACATCTACATTTATGGTAGGTACAAAACTGTACTATGTTCGTCGTCTCCCATTGCTGCAGTCCTGACTAATGGGTAGAATCCCAGAGCAACGGAAAAAAGGGAGGTTGGTCAACTAAATAGCCTGAGGAGCTGCAGACATGCCCTGTAAGACTGCAGTGGCAAACCCAGCCCTAGACCTAGAATAAAGAGGCAAATGATAATGCTTTGTAAAGGTATGTACAGAACTCCAGGTAGCTGCCTCTAGAATGTCTTTAGTAGCTACCCCTCTTAAAAAAGCAGTAGATGTGGCCGTAGCCCTAGTAGAATGAGGCCTGATCCCAACTGGAACCTCTTTTCCATGATGAGAATAACAAAAAGCAATACAATGGCCAATCCACTTGGAAATAGTTTGTTTCGAGACAGCTTTTCCACGTGAAGTCACAGCAAACGAAACAAATAACTGTTGAGAACTTCTGAACTCTTTGGTTCTGAACAAATAATATCGTAACTGCCTATGTACATCCAAAGAATGCAAAACTTTTTCCCCTTCAGTTTGGGGGTTAGCATAAAAAGTAGGCAAATGTATAGACTGGTTCAATGCCACATTAGAAATCACTTTAGGCAGAAAAGTAGGATTAGTACGCAAGGAAACTGTCCCGGTGAAAAATCAGAAAAGGTTCCACTGCCATGAGAGCCTGTAATTCAGATACCCTTCTAGCAGAAGTAACAGCCAATAAAAAAGCAGTCTTCCAAGACAACAACTTCAAGTCAGCCGTAGCTGCAGGTTCAAAAGGAGGCAGAGTCAGCTTTTCCAAAACAAAATTAAGATCCCAAGTAGGAGTAGGAGCCCTCCGTGGGGTCTTATATTCTTTGCCCCTCTAAGAAACTGTTTAAGCAATGGATGTGAAAATAAAGGAGGGTCACCATCATAGTGAGCAGAAATAGCTGCAGCATGCACTTTAACAGAAGAGAAAGACAAACCCTTGTCCAATAACATAGTCAAATATTGCAATGTACAACTCAAATCAGGCAATGTGACATCAAAGCCTTTAGCTGAACTCCAAAGAAAAAATCTCTTCCATTTATCAGCATAAACTTTTCGAGTACTGGGACGCCTGGCTTCCAAAAGAACATCCAAAACTTGTTGAGGGAGCTGAAGGCCCTCATTCTCTAAAACTGAATGCGCCAGGCTGTCAGGTGTAGGGATTGCACCCTGACATTGAGAAAATGATTGTTTTCTTGAGACAATAAGTGAGGAATCCGTGGTAATGGCCAAGGGGCCCCCTGAATTAAGCTCCTCAACAGAGGGTACCAATGCTGACGAGGCCAATCTGGTGCTATAAGGATCATGCACGGTTTGTCCCTCCTGACTTTCAACAGGACTTTCGGAAGAAGAGGCAGAGGAGGAAAGGCATACACGTGAAGGTTGCTCCAACTGAAGGATAGTGCATCTATTTTCCAGGCTTTCGGATGAAACAGCCTTGTGCAAAACAGAGGTAGTTGGAAATTCAGAGGAGAAGCGAACAGATCTATGTCTGGAGTTCCCCAAGCCATGGTCAACTGACGAAACACCTGAGGATCCAACTTCAATTCGTGAGGATCCACCATTTGCCTACTCAGAACATCCGCTAACGAATTCTGTACCCCTGGCAGAAACTGTGCTCGAAGAGTGATGTGCAGATTCAAAGCAGTTTCCCATAACAGCATTGCTTGTCTGCAAAGAGGGTAAGAATGAGTTCCCCCCTGCTTGTTGACGTACCACATGACAGTTGTGTTGTCCGTTCGAATCAACACCAGTCCCGGTCGAAGTAGATCCTGGAATGCTTTTAAGGCAAATTGAACTGCCAGCATCTCCTTCATATTGATATGCAAGTGAAGCAACTCCGGGGGCCAAAGGTCTTGAATCCATTTTCCTTTGAAATGAGCACCCCAGGCTGACTCCGAGGCGTCTGTTGTTAATATCTGACTTGCCTCTGGTTGGGTCACAGAGAGTCCCTTGTTTAGGTGACATTCCTGAGCCCACCACACAAATTCCTTCTGAATGCAAGGAAGAATCCGAATGACAGTGTCCAAATCGTGGCTGTGTTGAGTCCAAACGCTTTTGAGATACCATTGTAACTTCCTCATATGCAGTTTGGCATTGGGAAGTACTAGAATGCAAGATGCCATGAACCCCAAGGCTTGAAGGACTGTCCTTGCAGTCAGCCTGGACATTACTGATAGCTGTAGGAAGTATTGGTGAAGATTTCTTTGTTTGTCCGGGGTAAGAAATGCCATCTGAGTCGCTGTATTCAGTCTCACACCCAGAAAACACATCTCTTGTGAGGGTACTAGACTGGACTTTATTTCGTTCACAGAATACCCCAGGCATCTGAAAACTGTCATCACATACTGCAGATGTCGAAGTAGTTCGTGCTTGCCTTGAGCCAGTATCAAACAATCGTCCAGATAAGGATAAATCTGAATTCCTTTTAGTCTGAAAAAAGCTATTACTGGAGCCAGGACTTTTGTGAATACCCTGGGCGCAGTAGATAAGCCAAAGGGCAATGCAGAGAACTGATAATGCAAATTCCCAGTCCGAAACCTCAGGAATTTCCTGCAACTGGGCCTGATAGGAATGTGAAGATAGGTCTCCTTGAGATCCAAAGTCACCATCCAGTGATCCCTGCCCAGCATAGGCAACAGCTGTTGCAGTGTTAACATCTTGAATTTCGGAATTTCCAGAAAGGTGTTTAGAATGGATAAATCCAGAATGGGCCTCCAAGTATTTCCCTTCTTTGGCACTAAGAAAAGACGGGAATAAAACCCTGTGCCCCTTTCCGCAGAAGGAACTTCCTGTATTGCTCCCAGCTGGAGCAGAGAAGAAATCTGTGCCTGTGCTTCCAGTCTTTGCTGATGAGGCACATCCGGCACACCTTTGAAAGGCGGGAATGTGTGAAAATAAAATTTGTAGCCTCGAGTTATAATGTCCAACACCCATTTGTCTTGGGTAACCAAATGCCAATTCCTTTTGAAAAGTCCCAGTTTTCCGCCTAGAGGAGCTGCCAGCAAAGCAGAGTCCGGCAGCTGAAGACACAGGTCATTGGGTCTGCTTCAGAAAGGACTGACCCCTGCCCTCCCCAGCAGAAGGGGTAGAAGAACTCAAAGACCTAGAAGTAACAGGGCCCTGAAAGGAAGCCCTACCTCTACCACGCCTCGACCTGCCTCTAGAATGAAAATCCGAAGAGGGAAAAGACCATCCCTTAGCAGGCCAATTCCTATTGAACTTAGGGGGCTGAACCTGTAAAAATTCCTTAACTGTCTGCATAGACTTAGCTTTTTCCTCCATTTTTTTAAAAACTAATTCCACTGGAGGGCCAAAAAGAACATCAGATTGCAAAGGAGCATCCATAATTCGAGCTTTAACATGCTCTGACAAGGACTGATCTTTAAGCCAGGCATGTCTGCGAACAACAGAACTAGTAGCAGCCACCCTGGAAGAAGCTTGTAAAGCATCAAAACCACACTGCAAAGAATGCTTACCAACCTGGTCTGAAGCATGCACTAAATCCTGAAGCTCCTTACAGTCAATACCTTCAGCTAAAGCATCTACTTTACATTTCAATTGACTTAACAAAAAATTCTGATACCTGAGCATATGAAACTGACAATTTAAAGCCCTCATAGCCAAAGTAGAAGAGGTATACAGTTTTTTACCCCACCTATCCAGGGCCCTAGCATCCTTGTCCAGAGGAACTGGATTCTTAACCACAGAAGCCTTAACACCTTTGGGGCCTTGAGAAATAGTTTCTGGATCAGCCCTAGGGCTCTTAAACAAGTACTTGTGAGCTTCCGGAACCCTGTAGTATCTATCTGGTTTAACAGGGGCAGGAGGCAGAGAATCTGGGTTAAGGGCAGCCTCAGAAAATACATCCTGAACAACATCCAGTACAGGAGGAATAGCCAAGGGCCTGTGCTGAGGCAAAAACAAAAATTCTCTCAGCCTTTTACGAGAATCAGAATAATCCTGGCCTTCCCATTTGAAATGTTCCCTCATGGAATGCAAAGTTTCAGAGAAAGAAAAATCTTCTGGAGGGGACGCAGAGGGAGAAGCATCCTCAGCCTCCGAATCAGAATAGGGAGGGAAATCCTGAAGGTCTTCCACAGAGGAATCTGACTCATTGGAAGACTGAACCAAACCCTCCAACTCTGTCTCTACCCTGGGCCTCTTCTCAGGGGGAGGCATGGAACCCCTAATTAAAGTAATCAAATCTTCAGCCATCTTTAACATGTGCTTCCTAGGAGCTGGACCCTGGGGAAAAGCACCCGCAGGGGCAGACTTAGACTTAGAATGGCCTTTGCCTTGAGAAGGAGGAGGCTTAACCACCCTACGAGGGGAGGGAGCCACAGACAACAGAGGAGCACCCTAACCCTGGCCTAACAAAGGAGAAGCCACCCCCTGTAGTAACAAAGGCTCCCCTTGACACTCTGGTACACTGTCAGAAAGAGCCACTGAAGCAGCCAGTGGTTCTACAGGACCGACGTCCGGAGTGGACGCCTCATCCTGCTTGGACCGCAAAGACTTTTCTTTGCGCTTCTTAGAAGAGCCAGTCGTCGGAGAATCCGACGGCATGTTGTAATTACAACGTTTACCAAACACCAGCCTAGCACAGTCCAACCGACGTTTAATAGTACGCTTATTAAAAGTAGCACAAAAGCGACACCCAACAACGTCGTGCTCAGGCCCTAAACAAGGAATGCAGAGTGAATGGTAATCCCTATGAGGAATCTGTTTCCCACAAGAAATACAGTTATTAACTTTTTCTGACATCCGTCAATACTGAGGCAAGAAGACAAAAAAAAAAAAAAAAACAGTCCCCAATGGGGTACTTAGCCCAACTTGGTCTCCGGTCTGAAACTCGAAAACCGACAATTCCAGAACGCCGAACGGCACTTGCAAATTCTGCTTCTGCTTAGGACCATGTGGCAAGAAAGACTGAAGTTATGGCGTCGGTCATGCGCATTTATACTGACACCACGTCAGTCTCGGGCGCCATGACCGACGCCAGATCTAGCCCTTTGGTATTCGGGCCGATGGTGGGCAGCGGAGTACCCATTAGTCAGGACTGCAGCAATGGGAGACGACGAACATCAAATGTTACAAAGTAAACCAGTTTTATAAAAGCAAGTTTAGAGGCAATATACATAAATGGAGTACTTACTGTTGTGCACACTTAGTTGGGGACTGTTGGTTCCTTGCTGGCAGGACAGGATTTTAAATATGGTGCCTTGTTGCTAGCCCAGGAACATCAATCAGCCAGGTTACTTCAGATATGGTAGTTTGCAGCACTTTTACTCTTTGCAAATAACTTCTGTGTCCCTGAGTTTGGTTGTTATTAGCAAATGTGTAGGCTTTGCTCCAACTGGTTTCCCCACTCAAATAAACTTTTTACGTTTCTTCCAATAAGGAGTAATAGTCACAGTAAAAATGCTCAGTGAGACCTAAAAGCAGCTGGTGATTGATTTAGAAGTAATGCTGCCACCTAGTGGTACAGCTTGGAAAAAAAAAGTCTGCACTGTTGGGGGGGGGGGGGTCGAGCCAGTTGTCCCTGCAAGTGTGCACTACCTTTACAACAGATTAAAAGCGTAAGGATATATCCACATTGGCTATGTGGAGTGTTTGTTGCCTATATTAGTAAAAATAATGTATTCTTTCTGATGGTACGTACATTTACTTTTGAAACATTTATTCTCAAATGTTTAGGTTGATGTTTGCCTAAAACAGCTTCAGGTTGCAATTGAGGGGGCTTCATGTGGGTGAAGCTAACTGTGGAAACTGTTATTTACTTCTGAAACATTTATTCTCAAATGTTTAGGTTGATGCTTGCCTAAAAAACTTCAGGTTGTAATTGAGGGAACTTCCTGTGGGTGAAGCTAACTGCGGAAACTGTTTGGTGTGCACACTTAGCTGAGGACTGTTGGTTCCTTGCTGGGAGGATAGGATTTTAAATATGGTGCCTTGTAGCTAGCCCAGGAATCAGCCAGGTTATTTCAGGTATATTCAGGAATATTATGGACCTCACCAGTTTTGTGTTTCCTTATCAGTTTCTAAGAAGACCAAAGTGTAACCTGCGACAAAACAGCCATTTATTTTTGCACTTAGTCATTTCCCTTTGTTAGATATCTTCTTTCAATCGAGTCTTTGTATGTATTTAGCTTATCATGCTATTTCAGCAAGCTTCTATTATCATAGCCATCTGTTACTAATGTTTTAAGGCCAGAGCATATCTTGTTGCCCTGCAAGCACATTTTTATTATGCTAATCACACTTGTTTGCTGCATATTTCTTTCTACATACTTTGCAGGCTTTGTATCATATAACATTTCTAAAAATATCATGCCTTTACTATGACGGAAGGCAACTTTACTTTTATACAATATCTATCAATTCCCTCATATTTTAAAAATCGAGTTTACAACAAAAGCATTTCCTCATTGCTTATGCCATTTTCATTACCAGTTACATTATTTATAATACAAATCTGGTTAACAGTTTTATCGATACAGATTTTAATGCACATAAATGTTATAAGCAAAAAAAAAATAATTGCTACAAATGCTACTAAAGCTATGATGATGGTTCCCCACGATCCAGAAAACAATCCACTTAGCCATTCACTCCAGTCACTCTTCCAGGTCTTCCTGGATTTTACAGACACTTCAGCTATCTTATCTAAATGTTCCCGTATGGATTCTGGCTTGTCTAGAATATATGGACAGCATGCCTCACCTATAAGGGCGCACATCCCTCCCAGGGAAGCAAGTAAGAAATCAAGTGTCATCCCATCATCCACATAGCACTCTTTTCCACTGTTATGTCTGATATGGCCCCAAACGTAGCATTGGCTAATACTTCCAATAGCTTGTTAAGTTCTCAATTCCCATATGCTTTTTACGGTCCCATATGCTGGTAACAGTCCTGCCCCTGCTGTTAACTCATCTCTTAAATCCATTGCTTTAAACCTGTTTCTTCTGCACAATTTATTTTGTAATTACAGATCCATGATTAATTTAAAGTGCTGTTTTTTTTTTTTTTACCTTTTTCCTCACATTTCTTATTCTACCTGTGGGTAATTTATCAGTTATTCTCATTAATGGTATAACATATCCCACATAACAGGCTCCTTCCCATTCCGTGGGGAGCCATTTATATGGTTTTGTTACAAATGTAGTGTTCCCCCTCACATAATGTACCTACTGGATTCTCTTGTTATTGTACATTAAGATTGTTTGAAAAAAAAAATGCATTTACATCCTTGTCATCATTATCCGTATTCCTATAATTCTATATTGCACAGCTTGTATCAGACCCTTACTGTTGTTCTCTGGATGAAAATCCCTCCAGTCCATCCACCAATATTGTGTTTTTGCCAGCTGTGTTGCCTCTGATAGCTTCTTTGAATGTATTAACTTTGTCAACCCCGTTCTACATTTTGTTTTCTGTCATGTTCTTATTAAAACATTCTTTAGACAATGTTATATTACAACTGCTATTTCCTACCATTTTTCTCCCTGTTTGCTGTATACACATGCTTCCTTTTGGAACTGTCCATATCTGTAATGATAGAACTTCTGTATTACCCATTATCCCACAAAACCTACTCCTACTAAGAATTTACAATGTCTCTTCTAATAGCATAGGGACTACTGTAAGGACTACACTATCCCTTGCCATAAGTAATGGTGTGCATACCCAGCACTTGCTTGCATTATTTATTTTTGCATATGCCATTTGCATTACTGTAAATGTATTAAAATCAGGTGACCCTTCTGATGCTCTTTTTGTTTCTTTTTCTCTTTTAGTACTGACTGCATTGCCGTCCCTTGCAGGAAACCTGTTATGTATATTATTATAACATCAATTTTTCTTTCCATGTATATTATGTTTGGGATTCTATCAAAAAGGGTTTCGTCCATTCTTCATCTGGCATTCTTGTTCTTCCAAAGCAGTAAATCGGTATCTATAAAACAGATAAATAGATTATTATTTATCTGCCTTATTCTGCTCCTGTTTTATTATTTTGCACTGATCTCTATGCACCAGCATGGTGTTCTTAGGCTTTTTTTTTTTTTTTTTACAAATTTTACTTTTAGGACCAAAGGTCCAATTAATTCCTTTACTTCAAAAGGTCCTTGCCAATTACTGTCCCATGGACCAGTTTTACTGAAATGTTTTTATCATGACTTTGCTTCCAGTTTGAATGTTCTCTTTTTCTAGCAATATTGGAACCTTTTTCCATAATTGGAATGCTTGCTCTCTGGCTATACCTTGGCATATTTCCTGCAGGTCTTCCATCCATTGACCTCTCACTCCATACCTCTGGATCAAAAGAGAACTGTAAGGGCATCTTCCTGCCTTTCATCACCTCAAACGGGGATATGCCCATTTTGCTATTGGGTGTTGATTTGATTCCCATCAGAATGTTAGATAAATGTTTTACCCAATCATTTCCTTTTTCAATGCACATCTTTTTTAACCTGTCCTTTAAAGTTCTATTCATTCTTTCCATTATCCCATTTGATTGTGGATGGTATGGTAAATGGAATCTTTGAATTCCCAACATGTCACATAATTCTTACATCATTTTACTGACAAACCGTGGTCCATTGTCTGATTCTATAAACCCTGGGGCACCCCCAGTGACAAAGTATGTCTTTTCACAGTGCTTCTGTCACTTTGGCTGTCATTCCCTTGGTCAGAATTGCCTCTACACCTTTTGAAAATACATCTACCATCACCAGCAAATAGCGATATCTGCACTTTGCTGGAGGTAGAGGTCCTGTGTAGTCAGTTTGTATTGCATACCATGGTCCATCTGCAGTGGGTACACTGTGCAACTGCGTTTTTTTACATTTTGCATTTGTCTGAAGACATATCAGGCATTCATCCTGCACTACTTTACACAATTCTTTTCAGATTTGGATTCCAATACTTTTCCATCACTACTGGCCATAATTTCTATGTCCCTATATGCCCCAGAGTCTAGCAATTAAACCTCACTAGTTGTTTTTCTAGTTGATACAGAATGTATGGTAATCATACACTTTTTCTGTATGAAACACATAGAAATGCCTGTCTACCTCATTGCTTTCTAACTCACATTGTTCCACTTTTTCTGGTATTCCCCCTCCTTGAGAGTTTTCCCAAATCCACATCTATTTTCTCCCCTCCTCTAGGTACCATAATTCAGGGAAATAAAGTTCCCCTTCAGTTCTTCAGTGGCTTCCTTTGCTTTGGCATCCGCCAAACCTTTCCCTCTTGCATATTCATTGTTTGTCCTTTGATGGGCTCTAAGTTTTAAAATATTGAATTGTCCTTCCAATTGATACTTTTGTATCAAATTAAATATGCCCTGTAAAACAGGTTTAAAGATTTTCCTGCACTGTCAGTGAATCCTTTCCTTGCCCATGTTGCCATATGTAGTCTCAATGAATTTATCACATAGGCACTGTCACTGTAAATATTCACCAGATGGAAATGCTGCAGAACATACTTTACACTTACAGCTTCCAATTCTGCCCTCTGTGCCAAAATGTATCTTGATAATTTGACTTGACTTGGTCTCCCTTCCTCAAAGTCACTGCTGTAAATCCAGTATAATATTTCCCATCTTTCAAGAATTGGGCAACATCCACATACACTGTTGGAATTTTGTGATCATGATCTGCTTTTAATGGTGACGTATCTGGCTTTTCCAAATCTGCCATGCAGTCATACATACAAATATTTCAAGCATGGGCATTAATGCCCTGTTAGCTTGCCAATATACCAAAACACTTGTTCCCATAATGTGTTCAGGCTGTTCTTAAAAAATATCTAAACTAGTACTTGCTTTAATGTAATTTGGTAGTCTGTTCCATGCATCAGCTACTCTGTCAGAGAACCAATTAGTACATTTCTCATTCCTACTGAATCTTCTACATAGGTCGTCTGATGATTCCTTAAAAATTTTGATAACCCCAAACATTCCCAGAGGTAGTTGTCTCTAAATGCCCTATATACCTGAATAAGATCCCCTCTTAGATATCTGTAAAAGACACTGTACAAGTTCAAATATTTTAGTCTTTCATAATAATTTAATTTTTCACATCCATGGATGCCCTTAGTATATTTCTGCTGTACTCTTTCCAGTTTACTCATGCTTGTTTTTTTATACGGTTTCCATATTGTTATTCCATACTCACGTCTGGGTCTAATGTAACTAACAAACGGGTCTATATTATAAGATCGACGGTTGAAAACATTGAACAACATATGGACGACACCCAAATTGTCCCCACTACCTGATGGAAAATGACAGGGCCATTGTGAAGACCCTGTGGTAATCTAGTCATGACATATTGTTGATTTTCAAAGGTAAAGGCAAACCGTGGCCAATCCCTTTTCTGAAGTGGTACTATGAAAAATCCATTTGCCAGGTCTGTCACAGTGAACCACTGACTTTTTGGTCTTATTCAAGCTGCTAATTCTGGGGCTCTTGGTATCAGGTGAACTCTTGGCTGTGTGTATTGATTTACCTTTTGGAGATCTATTACCAATCAGTAACTTCCATCTTTTATTTAAATAGCCAAATTCGTGAATTTGTTGGACTATGACCCTCTTGGATTATCCCTGCCTATTCCCATTCTAAAATGCATTACTTCATATCGGCAGCAGCTTCATCCAGAAATGCATACTGCTTTTGGAAAGGAGGGATAAAGTCCCTCAAACTTCCTACCACGACCAGTACTTCTAATGTTCCACAATCTGTTTTTGATTTTGCCCACAGAGTCTGAAATTCTTGCTCTATGGTGTCCCACATATTCTTCTGTTCATCTGTTAAGGGCACCACCCTGTTTCCTTTACTCTCTATCAAATTAACTTGTACTGTCATTCACTTATAGTCACTGCCTACTTCACTTTAATCTTTTGTTTTCCACAAAATGCAGTTGGAAAAATCTATTACTATTCCCAACTTGTTCATAATATCCATACCTGTTAATGATGGTCCCACAACTGGGATACAACAAAAAAGTTCCTGTTATAGGATCCCTGTCCAGATTAAATCCGATTTCTACAGGCTCGCTGTCTACTGCAATACATGCACTACTGCTGAAACCTGAAATTAAAAGTTTTCTTTCTTGGGTCCATCCTTAACAGTATGTTTGTAACACAGACGGTCACTCCTATGTCTATTAAGACATTTGTCCATGACATCCTCTTCACCCAAACATCAGTCAAAGGTCGACAATCATTCCCTTGCTTGATGCTAAATAAACTATTTGGGCAAGAGGGCACATCCCTATTGTGAATCTTCATCATCCCCTATGTTTCTGGGGATTTCTCTAATGACACAAATATTGTGTTCTTGCTCCTGAGAATCATCATCCTCATCCACTGCATATGCAGGACATTGCAATTCCTGAGACACAGCCTGTCTTTTCTTGTGGACTGGATTATAAGAAGGATTTTCCCTATATTCCACTGGGTAGACAGTCACATCATTGCCATGTTATTTTGGGTCTGTATTATGTTATCGAAAACTGCATTCATTGAACTACATCTACATCGGAAATGACGTTCAGCGAATTCGCTCTTTCCCCACACACCCCGCTATAATTATATATATCAACTCCAAGATCCCACTACAGTGAGGAAAGGGCAAATTTTCCAATCTTCACTGTACTGCGATCTCACCATTAACAGTTCACTGAACTGCATTTTTGGTAACATAATATAGACCTGTTATTTTTTATAATTTCCCCTTGTTTTTTTGAAACATGCTTGACTCTCAATACTAACATCCTGCAATGTTTGGTTTCATCTTCCTTTTCTGGTTCCTTAGCATATATTCCCTTCTCCATTTGCTTGTTTTTTCCACTTTTTGTAATGTAGACACTTTTGCTTGACATGTTCAAGTTTCTTACATTAAAAACATGCTACATTTTTTTTTCATAAGGGCTTACTGGAGCCAGAGAGGCTAACACTGCTCATGTTCCATCTTTTCTCGTCCCCCCACCTGCCTCTACCTCTTCCCTATCCTACTGCACCTACAAATTTCAAAACCATCTTCATCAGTGCTCAGGAAAAAAAAATTTATGTTTGAAAATGTCTCCATCATCAGTCATGACCCTTCCTCTCATCAACTTGTGAACACATTGCTCTAATGTGTCAGTAGTTCCTAATTTCCAGTCTTTCCACATCCTGTCATCTATGTTGTGAATAATTTGAAAAGCCAGTTTAAAATGTTCTGCTTGTTCCAACATTTTGTCGGAAACTGTAATGTTAAAATATTCTAACAACTTAGCTGTCAGGGTTTGTCCCTGTGTATATGCCAAGGGCACAACCACCATTCTGTTTAATTTTGAATCAAGACTACAGTCATTAGCAACAATGAAAGTCATGTAACATTTTGGAATAAATACTAAAAAACATTGTTTTAAAGAATCATTCCATATATTGCCAGTTGTACATGACAACCAATCTTCAAATGTTAACATATTGAAAAAAATACATTTTTTATCATTCCACTGATGTACTGTCTGTAACAGATGAGAATACTAGTATAGATCAACTGAAGTGCCTGTCACTACTTGTGCATCCTCAAACCTGAAGATGTCTTAAGCTTTAATCTCCTGTGACTGTTTTTGTAATTCTGTCTCTGAAGCTTTACATTCATGTAACTGTTTCTGTAATTCCTCTATTTTATTTGTAGTTCTGTCTCTTTAGCCAATACCTCCAGGACTTTCTGTTTTCCTTCAATTAATTCTTGTCTAAGTGCTTCTGTTTCATCTCCCCCACCCCACTGAGTCTCTGTGGCAGCATGTATTGCCACTTCAGCCCTTTCCAAAATGGCAGTAACAGCTTGTGCATGTTTCCTGACTTCTATGTTATGCTTTTTTAACATTTCGATTTGCTTTTTCATTAATCTTTCTTAAACTGTCTTTCTGCTCTTTATCTGAAAGTTCCTTATTATTATTAATGTCTTCCCACTGCAGACAGCAAGTCTTAAACATTTC
Organism: Protopterus annectens; assembly: GCF_019279795.1. Lineage (NCBI taxonomy): Eukaryota > Metazoa > Chordata > Ceratodontiformes > Protopteridae > Protopterus > Protopterus annectens. The sequence continues at coordinate 425,518,928 of NC_056743.1, read as the reverse complement.
TGCCAGCTCCTAAAACTCTAAATGTTTTGTTTTTATCTAAAAATGACTGAAATTTCCCCTAAAAAGTGGAGATCAGCATTACAAAATTGCCTTTTGTTTCACATACCATATCTATCCTGTCCTGTGTAAAATTTGCTGTTATCTTTTGCAACACAGTTTTATGTTATACAGAATTAAGGATATTTATCCCCACAGTTTATACATTCAACAAGTGTTCTATATTTTTGCAAATATTGATCAAAACACTGTATCCATTACAAAGATAAGTTGTATCACTTTTGCTAGTACCAAACAATGCTTTTGTACTTTTAACATCACCCCTGGCTTGTTCATACCATTGGTGTAATTTCCAAACTTTGCCTGGTGTTTGATTTAAGTCATTTTACACTTAAGTCCTTGATGGCATCCATGTTATTTCAGAAACAGGCTTATCGTATTTCAGAATTGGCTAACAGGTGATCAGGCTGTCGACTGAAACCGAAGGCTGAAAATTCCCTCTCTGTTGAAAATAATGGTGAAACGTCTTGGAGCAGATGTGGAGACGAAATCTTGGCTTCACTGAAACTTGGAAGTAAAAGATACTTCTGAGCTGTTCAATACCGACTGCATTGATGCTGACTCCAACAAAATAACCAAGTCTATGTTGTAGTGGACTGGTACAAATATAAAAGATTCAAATCTAGTTTGATTTGACACTGTTAAAAGAGAAAACAACACACCAAGACACAGTACAACTGAATTCATAATTAATATATTTATTAATACAAATGACCACACACTACTGTTGGAGATATTAACATCTTCTTTATAACATGGGATTACTGACAGATACACTGCGCTTCCTCAAACGACTCTCAGTTCATGATCAAATGTTCTCCCAAACAGTTATTTTCAGACATTTTTTATACACTGTAAGTTTAAGTTTAAATCTTCTTGAAACATTCTTGGCATATCTGTGGCTTTACTGTGGACCATGTCAGTTTGTGTCCCTTAAATCAATTTCTGAGAATATTGTGGACCTCACCAGTTTTCTGTTTCCTTATCAGTTTCTGAGAAGACCAGGGTGTACAGCCATTTCTTTTTACATTGTTACCTATTTCATAGGAAGGTACTAGGCTATTGGCCCTGCGGCCCTTATAAGCCTAGTCAAGAGTTTAGCCCATGTTTAGACAAGTCAGCACCCAATGCCCTTGTCCAGCAGGGACACACGTGGAATCTCAGGGGTGTATTTTCTGTTTCCCATCCAGGTAACCAGGTTGTGTTTAAAAACGTCTAATGAGGTACTCTGCTTGACGCAGAGAGGGAGTCTATTCCACAGATGGGGGAGTCTCTGTGACACAAATCTGTCCTGCCAACAAGTCCTATTGATGTCACAGACCAGGTTGAGGTTGTGTGTGCGGGTTACTCCAGTGGATCTTGACTTGCGGATATGCAGCAGTCCCATCAAGCCGAACTCTGAGATTGCCTTATATGCCAGACAGAGGTCAACTCTGAGGATTCTGTAGGAAACTGAGTAGGGGGATAGGGCTTTTAGCCTATGCATGGTAGATGTTTGAGGCCCTGGATTCTCCAGGTGAGGAACCTCTGTGGTTTCTCCAGTTGCTGCATGTGCTTTGCAAGGTGCATGCCAAAAGAGGTGTTGTACTCAATGGGTCTTATAAGGGAAGAATACAGGGATGTTATGACCTCCTTGCCCCTGGATGAGATACCCTTACTTATGAGGTGGGCCATGTAGAAAGCTTTCTGTACAATGGTAGCAATATGGTGGTCAAAAATCAGGTTGCTATCAACCTGGATGCCCAAATCCCTCATGACTGATTGCTTGCTTAGGACATTCTTATTAATGTGACAATTTGTGGAGACATCACTTTCCCCAAAGGGGATGATGATGCATTTTTGGGTACTAAGCTAGAGGGCATGTTTCTGGCATCAATCATTTGTTTGGGTGAGACCCTCTTGGAGGATGTCCACATCACTAGGGGAACTGATGACAGTGCTCAGCTTGCAGTCATCTGCAAATGTGGTCAGCCATAGCCCACTGGTTTTTGCCTGCACCTCAGAAAAATATATCCCAAATAACAGAGGGACCAAGACGAACCCTGGGGTACACCACTCATTACGGGTCTACTGCTTGAGGTAGCCAAATTTAACAGATGTGACCTCCCCTTGACGAAGCCAAACTGTGTGGGATTAAGTGTCTGGAGGTTGCCAATGTCCTTGTTAACGAGGTCCATGATAATCCATTCCATGGCCTTGCAGATCAGGCTAGTTACGCTGATGGGTCTTGGATTGGTGGAAACTCCAACCTTTTGCAAAGGGATGACAGTGGCTGTCCTCCACTCAGCTGGGATGAAGCCAGTACTCAGGCTTTGGTTGCAGGGAGCATAATGGTGCTGCAAGTTCCTGCCTGAGTTCACATAGGATGCAGCCTGGGATCTTATCAGGTCGCATGGATGCTGTATTTTTTGCCTTTGAGAGAGCAGTAATGACCAGTTCCCTAGATATAAACAGAAGGGGCCAGGTACTAGGGTTGTCCTGATTTACTGATGGGGGTGACAGAGGGTGAAGCTTTTACTGAATCTGTCAGCCAGCAAGTTTGCTATATCTACTGCATTTGTATATGTGGTGTCCTTGACCATCAGTTCTGAGCAGATTTGGGTGCTTCCTTTGAGATTGTGGACATATGTGAGGAAGGTTTTATGACTGTCTGTAGTAGATGTGGCCACTTCGGACTCGAAGTTTGTTTTGGAGGATTTCACTAGTGTTCTTATTTGCTTGTTCAGGCTAAGGAGAAATTGCTGCCAATTGAGCACCTTTTTGGTCCTGGACAGCAATTCTTTTCCTTTTGTTACAGAGTTTTATTGCAGATGTCCACCAGATAGGTTTACTTTTCCTTGCGGAAGATGATTTAGTCCCGTTGGGTATTCCTCATTCCATGCATCTATATAAATGCTCATACAGTGCTTTGGTGTACTTTTGGATATTGGTGCCAGTTCCTACAGAGGGGGAGGGGGCTGTGAAGCTGTTTATACCATCCCTCAGGAGGCTGTAATCAGCTTTGGTGAAGTTTTTTTGTTTGACCCTAGCTAGAAGGGGGTCAGAGGAGATGGAGACTTAGAAAGTGACTGCTTTATGGTCGGATCTTATCAGGGAAAATTATACTGTAGGGATGCTGCATTGGTTACTCATGTTGGTTAACACTAAGTCCAAGATATTATCACCTCTTGTGGGGGTATCGACTTGCTGTTCCAAGGCATTTGCACTGACAAAATCAAAGAACCTCTGGGCATTTGTGTTCTGGCATGAGTTCTTCCAGTTTATGTTTGGGTAGTTAAAGTCATCCAGCATCAGGGTAAAGGATTGAATTTTGATAGATTCAAAGAGGTCCAGATAGGCAGATTGGACCTCATGAGTCACACTTGGGGGCTGGTGGCGAGCTATGATTTGAATAGGGGTCTTGTCAATGGCTAACTGTGCCTGGAGTGTCTTCTGTGCATCATACTGTTTGACCAGCCTGGAGGTGTGTATGTCTTTAATATATACTGAAACTCCACATCCTTTTGGACTTACTGCCCACAGTCTGGGGTATGAATGTATGATAGGATGAGTAACCAGGTAAGGCTGGGGTGCTGTCTGCAGCTTTGAAACAGGTTTCTGTGACTGTGCAGATGTCAGCATCTTCTAGGTTAAGAATACTTGCAATGAGTGCAGTTTCATGTTTAGACTCCAAGCATTTAGAAGCATGACCTTTAATTTGCATTTTGTTGAAATGTTTATGTTGTTAGTTTTAAACTCATCACCTTTCCTAAAAAAGGCATAATAACCCTTTACCAGAAGCCTGAAGCCCAAGTGAGACAGATGCAGGCCATCTCTGGCAAAGCATCGTGGTCCGTCAATCATATCTTCCCAGGCTGAGGTACTGGATCTCCTTGGAATAACACCAGAAACTAAGCCAATTGTTAAAGTCAATCATTTTCTGTTTGTAATGAGACATCATTTTGGGTTACGGCAGTCTTTGTATATATTTAGCTTATCATGCTATTTCAGCAAGCCTCTATCGTTCAGACATATGTTACTAATGTTTTTAAGTTCACAGCACATCTTGTTGTCCTGCAAACACATTTTTGCTAGGCTAATCACACTTGTTTGCTGCATATTTCTTTCTGCATACTTTGTAGACTTAATATCACATACTATTTCTAAAAACATTTTGCTGCTACTACAAGGGAAGACAACTTTACTTTTATACAATATCTATTACTGTCAACGATATTTTTTATCTATCCATCTATTTTATTACTTGTAACTTGCAAAACTCTTTGGTGCATATTAAAGGGTAAGACATAGAAAGCTTGGCGTGTTTAATGGGATGGTAATATGTTTTTTGTATCTGGTCAACACATAGATTTTCGTAGTGCTAAACCATTGTACTAGTGGTATTTATGCCAACGATTGTGACACTACATTTATTCCATTCTGTAATCTGGGAAGGTCTGACAGAAGAGATGCTTTTCTTCACTGGAGAGTGAGAACTCTGGCACCTATAAGCTACACATTATACATAGATTAACACAGAAAGCATTTCTTCCAGCACTCATTTCACTTATTTATGATTTGCTTGTTGTTATATCCAGCTGAGTTTGAACCCTTTTCAGTTCAAAATTTAGAACTTACTCAAGACAAGATACAGTTCTTTGGCATGAACAGCAGATACTAAATGATTTACTTGAAAGCATTTGCATAAGGAACACATAATCAACATCAGTACATACAATATTGCAGAAATACAAAATTATGAACAGGAAAGAATGTATGTGAAACTACATACTAGAAACTTGTTTTGCATGTATACTATGTATACTACATATATATTTAGTTATCTTCCTTACTGTCTCTGTCTATATGTAGGATTCTAAAACTGCCGGATATAATGATTAGTTTACTGTAGTAAACCCTTGTTTTTTATGTATATGTTGGCTTTGAATATTTTCTGTAAACTAGTTGTTGATTGTTTACTTATTTTTGTAAATTATAATCTGTAGAACATGCGGAGCTTATCTTCCCGGGCCTCCTCTGAAAAAGGGCTACTTAGCTCAGTCGGACAAACCCAGTCAACAAATGTAAAATAAAATAAATAAAATATGTATACACACACACACACACACACACATATATATATATGTATATATATATATATATATATATATATATATATATATATATATATATATATAAATAAAACAGAATCATTCAGATTAGATTAGAATGCATGTTATACAAGAAGGAAGGAATGTACTACGAAAAAGTTGCTAAGGATGAAAGAATAATCTGGTACATAAGTCAAGGTTTAACAGCAGGGAGAATGAGGTCTTTCTTTGGATGGGAAAAGAAGAGGTAAAAGACAATAAAACTGCATATAAATGGAGAAGGGATGTGGAAAGCTGATGCCAGAGGCAATTAATGCCATAATATACTACGTTCTAGGTCACAAAGGAAACAGTTGGAGACATGTTACATAATATCAGATGATGGGGCACTGCTCCCTCATCTGCACAGACAAAGTAATTTCTAGCACCTGTCAGTCAGTTAGTATACGGCTGTGTATGCAGGTAATGTATGGATCAATGAATCATCATCATAATCTTCTTTACTGACTTTAATCCCTTTACAACCCTTCCATTAGAGCACAGATGTGCAATGATATCATCATGGTGTTCATGCTCATATAACATCTCCCACATCCCCACCACCTCAGTTTTGTAATTTTTTCTACCTCTTGACTCCACAGGGGATAATAAATGCCAGAATCAGCTGCACATCTACACATGCGGTTCACACACACACACATACAGACTTGCACTCTGTCCCAGGGAAGGATATTTGTCCAGTAGATGAATACCTCACTCTTCTATGTCAACCATCCAGAAACTTTTCCTGAAATCCTGGTCACTGTCACACTGACTCAGAGACAATGACTTTGCTAAGAATTAAACATGGGCTTACTATATGTTCATGTGCTAGCACCTTGTGACACACTTGCTTGAAAGAGCAAGGACTCGAACTCCCACTAGATTGATCTCCCATAAATACTTAGCCCTGCCAACTACAACCCTATAAAACTATATTGCTATACCAAAGGCCTAACTCTAACCCTACATTTCTCACACAGTTTCTAACCCGAGTTCTTGCTACCTTACTCTAAAACTTCTCTCCTTCCTTAAACTTAAATTCATAGGCGTTTACTAGGCTAACGACCACAAGGGCCTTTTTAAGCCTAGCCATGCATCCCAAATCTATGACAAGTTCTGATACCCTTGATAAGTGTAAGCAGGGATTTGGGAGATGAACCATTTATAAGCTACCTGTGTTCACTAGAGACATAGGTGCCAAATCAGGGATTCATTTCCAGTTTCCCATCCAATTGTCCAAGTTGCACTTGGATTGGGTTAGGGAGGAACTCTGCTTCACATGGATGGTGAGGCTGTTCCATAGACGGGGTAGTCTCTGGGATACATACGTATCTCTCCAGCAGGTCCTACTTATATCACAGGCAAGGTTTAACTCTTTAGAATGGGTAATTTTGGTGATGTTTGTTTTGTGGATATGCATGAGGTCCATCAGAGTGGAGTATAACAATGCCCTTGGATGCCAGGCATAGATCTCCCCTCAAAAGCCTGTAGGCAACAGAATACAGGGATAGGGCCTTGAGGCGGTCTGCAGAGGACATTTTACTTACGCCCTGTATTCTTTTAGTGAGGAACCTCTGTTGACATTCCAATTGTCGGATATGCCTGGTTAGGAACATGCCAAAGGGGGCACTGTACTCAATGATAGTTTGATGAATGCCAAATACAGTGGAACAATGACTTCCTTGGACTTAGATGTCATACCTTTGCTTAAAAGTTGTGCAATATGGAATGATTTCCTCACCACTGTAGACACATGACAGTCAAAGGCTAGATTACTATGTGTGTGTCCCCAAGACCCTGACTACTGGGTCAACTCTAAGGGGTGTGTTGTCAATGTGATAGTTACCAGGGATGGATGACTTCCTAAAGGATACTATCATGGCTCTGACAACAGCTGTTTGTCTGTATCAGCCCCTCTTACAGAACATTTGTGTTGGTGTGAGATTCAATGGCAGCTCCTAATTTGCAATCATCTGAAAATGTAGTCAGCCAGAGACCACCGACATTGGCCTTGACTTCTGAGAAATAAGTGCCAAAACGGAGTAGTCCAGGGACTGATCCCTGAGTGACTCCACTTGTGACTGGCCTCTTTGTAGAGGTGGACTCCCCAATTCTAACTTCCTGGGTCCTGTTTGTGATCCAGTTGGCTATCCACTGGGTGACATACAGGTTTGTACCTAACCATTTAAGTTTATCAACAATGCCCAAGTTGGGTATTGTGTCAAATGCCTTGGCCAGGTCAAGGTAGGCAGTGTGAAGAATTCTGCCCTCATCCATTGCTTTGGTGACCTTCTCAAAGAAGTCCACCAGGTTGAGCAGGCATGATCTTCCCCTGACAAAGCCAAACTGGGTTGGGTCCAGTTTCTGGAGGTTTACTATATGTTTATTGATCATCTCCATGATAATTCTTTCCATGGCTTTACATTCAAGACTAGTGAGACTTATGGGTCTGTAGTTTCCAGGGTCTGTAGATGGCCCACCTTTGTGCAGAGGGATGACTGTTGCCTTTTTCCATTCATGAGGCACAAAAACTGTTTGGAGGCTACAGTTAAATAGTAATTCCAGAGGCCCTGATAGGTCATGTTCCATGCTACTCAGAAGGCATCCTCGGATATTGTCTGGGCCCACTGATGCAGTGGTCTTGGTCTTAGAGCATTAAGGACCTGCTCCCTAGTGATAGTATGGGGAGTTATATTTGATGATATTTCCTGAGGGAAGGTTGAGGGGGAGACAGGGATAAAGTTGGAGCTGAATTTATCAGCCAGGAGGTTTGCTATGTCTTCTGGTTCAGTATAGGTATTACAATGATCTCTGCACACAACTGTGCATTGCCTTTGAGGTTGTGGACATACCTAAAGAATGCTTTGTGGTTGTCCTTGGCCTGGGAGGCCAAACTTAACTCAAATTTGGTTTTGGTAGACTTTATTTGTCCTCAGAGTTGTTTATTTAGTTTAATGAGTGTTTTTGTCCTGCTGGGTGCTGCACCTCTTAATTTTTGCCATAATTTTCTTTCTCCTGTTATACAGCCTACTGATTTTGTGATTCCACCAGAGTGGCTTGTTTTTAGAGTTAGTTCTGTACTTCTTCCTTTGGGTACAGCTGTTTCTATGCAGCTATTAACATGCTTGTACAGGGTTTCTGTGAACAGTTCTGCATAGGCAGCAGTGTTCTCGGGGTTTATGGGGGCTTGAAATGTTGCCAGGTTCTCACTTAATAGCAGGAGGTTAGCCTTAGAGTAGTTCCTGAATATTCCAGGTTTAGCTGAGGGTCCAGGTTTTATTTTTACTTCAAAGGAAACCATTTTGTGGTCTGACCTTACCAGGGAAGGCATTACAGTGTGGAGTGTGCAGCACTCTCCCATATTAGTGAGGACGAGATCCAGCATGGTTACATCCCTGTTTGGTGTACTGACTATATGGTCCAGGGAGTTTATATTTACAAAATCCAGGAATCTTGGATTCTCAATGGCCTAGAAGTTTGGCCTACATAGAATGCTGAGCATGAGCAGAAAGCCAGGTAAACAACCCAGTCTAAACCGCAGTTTGCCAGAAACTTGATATCAAATACCTGTGCTGTATTCTTACTGGTAAATTGTTTGGTCTTAAATACTCTGGGGCAATGGGTACAATGTCCACAAGGATAAGATCCCATTAGTTTCTCCCCAGTCATAGTACTTTGCCAGACTGTATTTGTAGATCTGTAGGAATGTTTATAATGACTCAAATGGGAACCTAAAGTTTGTTCCCTGCGAAATGAAAAGTGGCATTTATCCCCAATTATTGAAGCCAATTTGTTATCTGCTAACAATATGTTCCAATGTTTATTTATAATGTTCATGAGTCCACCAGTATTTCGACCATGAGAATCAGAATTTCTGAATATATGAGTGATGTCAGAAACCATAAATTAACCAGTTCCCTATATAAAACACACTCTAAAGCATCCAACAGCCTCTTTTCATTTTACCATTATTGATAAAAATTGGTGGGGACAGAAATTGTAAAGGGGGTTGGCACGCCATACTTAATTCCAAGGAGACGAAATGGATAATTAAATTAGGCAGGCTGTTTAGCCCTGGTTTGAATGAGCATTTGTAAATTTTCAATTACATTTAATTGTATAATTAAGCTGTCATTATATACAGCTCAGACTCTGCCTATATTCATTAACTTTGTTGCACTGAGGATGGCTAGGTTAGCCGAAACCAGTTTGCTGCATATTATGTATATTTAGTGTACTCACATGGGGCTTTTTACACCCCTAGTGATGTTTTGAACAGTTTTATTAAACTGTTGTTTTACAATCACCTTATTGTGCTGGCTTTGTTTTTTGGAGTAATTCAAGTCCCCCATGAATATGGTATTGGGTTGGATGGTTAGTGTTTCTAGCAAGCTTAAATACATGGTATGGGTTTCCTGGGTCATAGAGGGTGACCTATAGGTTGCAAGGAAGTGGTATTGGGTTTTACTTAAGGTGATTAGAACATGGAGAAGCTCAAGTGCATTGTCCTGTTTGACCAGCCTTGAAGTATATTTACCTTTGATGTAAAAAGAGATACCTCCACCTTTAGTCCCTGCCTGTGAAGTAGCTGGCCTAAATGTGTGGAAGGCATAATAACCTAACATTGGTGGTGTGCTCTCTGTGGCTATAAACCATGTCTCAGTGACCGCACATACATCAGCATTCTCTAGGGTAAAGAGAGCTTCAAGGGAGTGGAGTTTTTTGTTTAGACCCTAGCATTGAGCAGTAATGCCTTTAGATTTTCTTGGTCTTGATTTGCTATGTCAGAAGTAGTTTCAGTTTGGCATTGCCTAAAAAAATCCACTATGAGAAGATAATGTTTTAGCTAATATTTGAAAGCAAAGAGGGGAAAGGTGCAGACCATCCCTGTCAAAGCAGCATGGTCTGCTGACCATCTCCTTCCATGCTGAGAAATATTACACCCCATTAGAATGACACCAGAAACTAAGCCAATTATTAAAGTCAATCATCTTTTGTTCATATTGTGCCATCATCCTTGGAGAAAGTAAAATGCTGCTCAGTGCTAGGCTCATACTAGTTGGAGACACATATTCCGAGAGCTCCATGATGTCTCTCTTCATATAGTCTAGGGAGGTACGTCTCAAGTAATTTACTCCCACATGGACTATGACTGAGTCATGCTGGTGATTGTGGTTCAATAACCTGAATGCCTGCGTAATGTGGGCGGATACTAGCCCCTGATAAGCAAATGACCGTGAATTTCTCCTTACTCAACCTGGTGAGAGGGACATCAGTGTGCCTCACGATGGAGTCTCCAATGACCAGAATGCTGGATTTTGTGCTGGCTTGCCTTATGGGCTTAGAAGTAGAGACTCCATGAGATGTAGCTCTATGTGTTGATGTGGGTGTTATTTTGAAAGAGTGCATTTGGGGCTGCTGAGGGCATTTGTTATGTGTATTTCATTTAGGAGGTCTTTAAGGTTTAGGAAGGTTACAATTAAGTGCCTAGCATATGTGGATTGACATGTATGCTTTGAATTATGTGTGTGATGGGTGCAGAGTGTGTACTACTGACAACCTTACTGACATTACGAGTACTTATGTGAGACCTTTGCCTCCAGTGACATTGTGTAAATACATCTCTCACAACCAGTTAATTCTCAAAGAAACTGATATGGTATATCAGTAAATGAGGCAATTTCTACATTGTCTCAGAATGCCCATATCCACCAAGCCAGTAACAGAGACAACAGGAAAGTTCATATCCATGGCAACAGATCCTTTTTGATTGATTAGGCAGCTGGAGTGAGAACATCAATCACTGTCAGGAGTATCTGGTTTGCAACTATGGGGACAGTGCTTGTCACTGCAAACTAGTTGTCCTGTGAGCAACTAGCTATTGGAGAAATTTCAATTGTGCTTTTATAGGAAAAAGGTCACGATCAGTCCCCAACCCTACAACTCCTCTCCCACTCTCTAACCCTAAATCTGCTTTCTCACTCCCAGCAGACGATCAGTCCACTGAAGGTAATTTCAGTAAATGCAAAGAAACCAAAGTTAGTTCACCAAAACCACCTTTGATGAAAGTGCAGATTGCCTTTTTTTCTCCCCTACTGTGTGATCTCAGAGTTGGTATATATAATTCTGTGGGGGGGGGGGGGGTATGACAATGCTTGCTAAGGTGGTTTCAGTGAACTGGTTTTGGTTTATGTTTGCTGAAACCACCTTCAGTGGATCGTCATGAATCTCATACTCCCTAACCTTTAAAACTCCCCTTCCCAATCACTGCTATAATCGACATTGCCACCTCCTCCCAGTCATTACCCAGCTACTTATTCAAACACATATTGAGTTTGAGTGTTCATAGGTTGATGCGATAATTGCTCTGAGAGTGTCGAAGGAGAAGTACAGAGAAGGTCAGAAGGAGTTGCATTGTGTCTTTGTGGATTTAGAGAAAGTATATGACAGGGTGCCTAGAGAGGAGTTGTGGTATTGTATGAGGATGTCAGGAGTGTCAGAGAAGTATGTAAGAGTGGTACAAGATATGTACGAGGGTAGTGTGACAGCGGTGAGGTCTGCGGTGGGAGTGAAGGATGCGTTTAAGGTGGAGGTGGGATTACATCAAGGATCAGCTCTGAGCCCTTTCTTATTTGCAATGGTGACAGGACAGGTTGACAGACGAGATCAGACAGGAGTCCCCGTGGACTATGATGTTTGCAGATGACATTGTGATCTGTAGTGAGAGTAGGGAACAGCTGGAGGAGACCCTGGAGAGGTGAAGATATGCTCTAGAGAGAAGAGGAATGAAGGTCAGCAGGACTAAGACAGAATATATGTGTGTGAAAGAGGAAGGATAGAGGAATGGCGAGGATGCAGGGAGTAGAGGTGGCGAAGGTGAATGAGTTTAAGTACTTGGGATCAACAGTTCAGAGTAATGGTGAGTGTGGAAGAGAGGTGAAGAAGAGAGTACAGGCAGGATGGAGTGGTTAGAGAAGAGTGTCAGGAGTAATTAGTGACAGACGAGTACCAGTAAGAGTGAAAGGGAAGGTCTACAAGAGGGTAGTGAGACCAGCTATGTTATACGGGTTGGAGACAGTGGCATTGACAAAAAGGCAGGAGTCAGAGCTTGACGTGGCAGAGTTGAAGATGTTAAGATTTGCACTGGGTGTGAAGAAGATAGACAGGATTAGGAATAAGTATATTAGAGGGTCAGCCCAGGTTGGAAGGTTTGGAGACAAAGCCAGAGAGGCAAGATTACATTGGTTTGGACATGTGCTGAGGAGGGATGCAGAGTATATTGGGAAAAAGATGCTAAGGATGAAGCTGCCAGGTAACAGGAAAAGAGGAAGGCCTAAGATAAGGTTTATGGATGTGGTGAGAGAGGATATGCAGGTGGCTGGTGTGACAGGGCAAGATGGAGGAAATGGAAACAGTTGATCTGCTGTGGCGACTTCTAACGGGAGCAGCCAAAAGAAGAAAGTTGGTACTGGGCTATCGGCCCTAGGGCCTATACAAGCCTAGCCATAACAATTCCCTGGCTATTTCCCACAGTATTTACTTACCTGTACCCCTGTCTAGCAAGGTGACTGATGTGATCCCCTGGGTGAATGTCCTATCTCCCATCCAATCATCAAGGCTCTTTTTGAAGAGGGCCAAAGAGGTGCTCTGCTTAACATGTATGGGCAGTCTATTCCAGAGTCTGGGGAGTCTCTGGGTCAGGAACCAATCCCTCCAGCATTTTTTGTTCATTTTGATGACAAGGTTTAGATCTCTGGAGCGTGCGTCTCTGAGGGATTGGGATTTCTTTAAGTGTAGCATATCCAACAGCTCTGGGTTTGACATGGCCTTGTATGTTAAGCAGAGATCACCTCTGAGTAGATGATATGCGACAGAGTATAGGTGGAGTTTTTTTTTTAGATGGTCAGCATAGGGCATCTGCTTTAAGCCTGTGATTCTTTTAGTGAGGCTGCGGCCTTTCCAGTTGTTGCAGATGTCTTGAAAGGTACATACCAAACAGGGCGTTGTATTCTATAATGGGTCTAGTGATGGATGAGTACAGTGGGACAATGACCTCCTTTTCTCTGGATGAAAAGCCCTTAGTGATGAGGTGTGTCACATAGAAGGATTTCCTAACTGTTGTGGCGATGTGGTTATCAAAGGTGAGACCACTGTCCACCTGTGTCCCTAAGTCTCTTATCACACTTTCGGTGTTTAGTGTACTACCACCTATGTGGTAATTCACGGGTACATGTTTTTTCCAAAGGGGATAACTATACATTTCTTGCCATTGAGTGTGAGTGGTATCTTACCTGAGCTACAAGGCGTTCGAGTCCCTGGCTTCAAGACAGTAGTCTTTGAGTGCTTAGGACCTGAATGCAACATACTAGACCCATTTGTACTTTGTCAGCACAAGCATGTACATAATCAGTTTTGTATCACTGTCCAATACAAAATCAATTCCTTCATTTTCAAGTTACTTATACATCTCTCTCTATTTTCCCCACTTTCAAGATTTTTGGCATATTTTCTTTCTTTTGATTCACTCGTTTAATATTTTACACGTGATAGCTGTAATACATAATTTCTTCTTGTTTCTTGCAGATGGTTTGTCAAACTCGATTCATTTTCTAGTGTCTCCATTAGAATGTTACAATTTGGAATGACAAAAGATATATTCTGTAAAAACTATTACATAGCAAATTCAAACGTGTAACATTTTACTTTCCATTTATATGTTACCAAATGTTACAAAACCTACTATCATCTGCTGAGCATTTTTTTTTTTTGCATTTTGTTAGTGCTTGTAACTTTTAATTCAGCTAAAATTGAAGCTCGTTTAAATCTAATGCTGATGCTCTTCTCATGTTTTCAGCTTGTCTTTAGAAATTACTTGACAACCCTGGCTGGACTACTGACAATAGTTTCATCTTTTACGCGTTTTTTATAAATTTTATAGTTCCCATTTTGACTACTCAAGGAAATCAGCTATCACGCCACCATCTGAACTGTTACATTATTGCAGTCTGTGTATGTTCTAACAGATGCAGGTTCTTGTTTTTAGAGATGATTAATAAAACAATGGCTGTATGACAAACAAACATCCCTCAGGCCAACTGAATAATGAAGCACTTTCACAAATTAGTAACTGAATCACTATGTCAAACTACCAAATATTTTAATTTCCTGTATATTCTGGGTAGTTAATTATGATGCTGTGCTTGTCATTATGAGGAATGCTGTAGCAGTGAACTGTATCGTATAAATGCTCATTGTCTCTGCACCGCTTCTTTTTACATCGTTTTGGCATAAAAAGGTTTAGCATGTATTAACTGCTTGTTTGCCTGGGATAAGATCAGGAATTATCTCACTTGACAAGGTTTTTACCCATTGCAGATAAAGTTTTTATACAGTTTACTACTGTCTTTCTGTGTAATTCATAATAGTGATAAAGCTAATGAACTGAATACATTACATTCTCTAGGGCTGGCATGGATTCCAGCAACCTCCTCTTGTATGCTGTACTGTCTGAAATAACACTTATTTATTTTTATTTTACATTTGTGTATTGGGGTAGAACACTGATCACTGAACCAGTAAACAGCTCCCACATCCCTCCTAAAATGAGTAATGTACTTGTCTCTAGAGGTTTGCTAAGCTGACAAAGACTGCACTTAAAAAAGAGAGATACTGGAGCTGGTATCATAATATAACAATAAAATGAATTTCCAAAAAGCTTTTAGAGTGGATGATATTCAACAAAGCAGTTTTAAAAAGTATATCTTGCAATATAATTAGGTTGACTTTTCTCCTTTACTTTTAATCTTCCCTTTTTAACTTTGCAGTGTTTGGAATTTTTCCTTACTAACTACTGTACTGTATTTAATCATCTGCCTCAAATACATTACCAAAGATGACAAGAGAATTCTGTCTCAGAAACATAGCACCCCCAGGATGAACTAAAAGATTTCAAGTAGAATCAATCAGAAAGATTTACTGTAGATGTCAAACACCCATAAGTATTCGCATGACACTTCATGCATAGAACACTTCATGCATAGAATTTCATTAATCTTTTAACAGTAAGCATGCGGTCCAGTAGTAGAAATTAATGGTCCATTAGTAGAAATTAACTGGTATTCTTGTAAGTCGTTTTTGTTTTTCTTATATTTTGCAGTAATCATGCATGCCAATCAGTGAGCATTATTCATTTGTACTATGGCCTTAAATCAATATATAGTGAAGGTTAAACTCTAGTAGTCCCATCTCTCCAACCAGGCCAAATCTTACAGGCAGATATATATCAGAAGTGAAAAAGCTGACTTTTTTTCTCTCCCTGCCTTCTCCCTGTCTTGCTGCTGATGTCTGCATACAGAACAACTATACAGTCCCCTTCCATTTAATATTTAATCATGAACCCAGCTTTTGAAGAGATTCATAAAAATAATTGAATCTTTCTGTCTTTGTTAGACTTTCTATTCATGTAATTCATATAGAAAAACCTTTAACACAGCACTACACAAATCAGTTCTCTGAGGAACTTATTAGTAAGCACACACCAGTGTTTTACTGACCATGTGGTTTTCTGTTTTAATCTGAAATTGTCAGTGTGGTTTGTAGTTCAGTCTGCGACTTTTTTTATATAAGGACTTCCTATAATGCTCTATAAAACAGTAATTGTAAAATACTTTTATAATATCTGTTTTTGCATTTATTAAAAATACTCCTGTTGTTTACTGTTGTGTTACATTTCACAACTGTACCTGTCTTTCGAGTCTACACTTCAGATTACTTTGTTTTGTTGCATGTGTTTCTGACAAGGCCCTCAAGTAGTTAACTTTAAAGAGGACTCATTTTACTGAGGGCTCCAATGTCTACAGTCTGATGTGAAAATGGACTTGTTCTACTCTTTTCATGTCTAAAATTGTATTTATTTATTTTCATAGAAGAATGGAGTACGCCAATTATTTTCAAACATATTTTGTTTCAAACAAAAAATAGTATCTACTGGTTTGGACTGAAAAGGCAACTGTAGCCAGAGAAAGATTAACATCCTGGATTGCCTGCTACAGTTTTTTTGCCAGCCGTGATCATTCTTCTGGTCTTGTTTGTTCTATTACACCTTTACGATGCAAATTATAATATTTTTCTTTGCTGTAAATCATAAAAAGTTTTCACAATTCCAACATTTTTTTTAATCTGAACACTGCTCTTATGTACAATTTCTTTAACTCTTTTTTTTTTATACCACATTACTACTACTGCTGTTTTGTATGTCTTTCATTTCATGGCAACATTTCAAATGTAACATCACATTTTATTGAAAAACAAACTATGCAGTATGGAAGTTAGTATCTGGGGAGCCTGAATAAAATATTGGCACCTGCTCAGATTCAGAAGGAAATAGTACATGAGGCAATGTGTCATTGCAGCAGAAGTTACTGCAATTCTAGCATAAGCAGCATAACAAAGGGAGTGCATGTCTGTTTGCAGCTAAATGCAGTATCTCTGACATAGCTATTGTATTGGAGGGAGCTGCACTGTGAGGAGCACTGAAAAGGGATATTAAATTTACAGCAATGTTAAAAGCATGGCAGCTTAAATTTCCTACAGAAAGTCTAAAATAATATATTTGGTAAAAAAAAAACAGAGGGAAAGAGGTAGTGGACGTACTTCGGAAACACAGGTAACAACAAAACTAAAAAGGACAAATAATCAAATCAGTCTGCTATCTTATAAGTAAGAAATAAGAGAAAAATATTAAGTACAAAAAAGAAGATCAAAGCATTCTAGAGGAGTAGCATGCAGTTGTGATGGAGATTTTTTTAATGTCCTACCCCTTATCTTGCCATCATGCACGTGATATCGTGATGTCCTTGAATCCAGTCAGGGATCCATCCATCTGAACCATGAAGCCAGCTCAGACACGGTGATCCATTTCTTACTGTAGTCAATGGTACTACCATTTGAAATGCTGCAAAAAGTATTTAGAACATTTTTCTATGAGATCCTTTATTTTTTATTTATTTGACATTTGTTTACCAGGAAGGTCCAACTGGACATAAAGCCAATTTTCAACGAAGGCTTAGGACGAAAAGCTCCTAATACAAGTTATCAGTCACACATATTTACAAAGTACAGTAGTTGAAGTTCCAAAAAGATACACACGTTCATAAGTTCACAGGTAGGTACTAGGCTATCGGCCCAAGGGCCTATGTAAGCCTAGCTAACAAGGTTCCCTGGCTTACGCCACCCAAGAAAGTTAATTTCCTGTGCCACTGTCCAGCAGAGACGCAGAAGTGATCCCCCCGGGGGGGGGGGGGGGTATTTCCTATTTCTCATCCACTCATTAAGATTTTTCTTGAAGAGTGCTAAGGAAGAACTTTGCTTGACATAGATGGGTAGCTTGTTCCAGAGTACAGGAAGTCTCTGGGACAGGAATCTAGCCCTCCAGCATGTCCTGTTTATTGTGGTGACAAGGTTTAGGTCCCTAGAGCGTGTAGCTCGGAGGGATTGGGATTTCTTTAGGTGTAGCATGTCCAACAGCTCTGAGTTTAACATAGCTTTATATGTTAGGCAGAGATCACCATGGACTAGGCGATATGCTACGGAGTAAAGCTGGAGTTTTTTGAGGCGGTCAGTGTAGGGCATTTATTTGAGGCCAGTAATCCTCTTTGTGAGGTACTTCTGTGGCCTTTCCAGCTGCTGCAGATGTCTTGTGAGGTACATTCCAAAAGGGGTGTTGTACTCTAATGGGTCTAATGAGTGCTGAGTAGAGGGGAACAATGACCTCTTTTTCCTGGATGAGAACCCTTTGTGATGCGGTGGGCCACATAGAAGGATTTCTTGACTGCTGTGGCAATGTGATTATCAAAGGAGAGACTACTGTCCACCCGGGTCCCAAGGTCTCATCACACATTTGGCATTAAGTAGACTGCCGTTTATGTGGTAGTTCATGGGTACAGAGTTTTTACCAAAGGGGATGACAATGCAGTTTTTGGCATTGAGCTTGAGACCATGCCTCTGACACCAGGCATCTGTCAGTGAGACCCTTCTGTAGGATGCCCACATCATTTGGGGACTCAACTATGGCTCCTAGTTTGCAGTCATCTGCGAACTTCGTTAGCCAGAGGCCTTCTGTGTTAGCCTGTACTTTAGAGAAGTAGATACCAAATAGAAGGGGTCCCAGGACTGAACCCTGTGGTATTCCACTTGTCACTAGTTTGAAGTCGATTTGGAGTCTGCAACTTTTACAGTGTGGGTTCTGTCAGTGAGCCAGTTGGCAACCCATCTTGTGACGTAGGGATTTATACCTAGTTTAGTGAGTTTAGCTATAATTCCAGAATGGGTGATAGTGTCGAAATAATAAACATAGAGGTACTTGAAATACATAGTAGAAGACAGTCATATACTTACAAAGGATAATTCTAACTGTATAAAAGAGTTTCATATTTTAGCTTTGATGATCTAGGTAGAGATGGCATTTGAATTTTATATACAAACATTGTCTAAGGTGTTGTAGAAGAGCTGCGTTATGTAGAACAGTTACTTGCATAAAAAAGTAGAATTAAAAGGAAGATGGGAGAAAAGTAAGTGGAGAATACATAGGGACAAGAGAAAGGTGTTGTGTAAGGATGAAAAGGAGGAGGGAGATATGTTAGGAGTACGTACGATACAAGGAGTAGGTAGGTATGAGGAAAAGAACGTTAGGTAGGGAGAGTACAGGGGAGAAGAGTTGTAAGGAGGTATATAGATGTGGAACAATTAGACAAGTGTGATAGAACAGAGTAGGGCACTGTGAGTATATACAGTATATACTCAAATCTGCAGAGGAGGTAATAGAGGGAGTGGTGCGAGAGCTAAAGTATAGGAGTAAAGGCATTCAGCCAGGAGATGAGCATGAGCAGAGCCAGATGTCAGCTAAGTTGAGTCTTGAAAAGATTTCTAAACTGTGAGGCATTATTAGCAGCTACGATATGTTGAGGAACAGAGTTCCAAGTCCTGAAGATATGAATGGAGTAGAGTGAACCCCAGAACTGCTATGTTTTTGATATGAAACTGACATTTCTGTGGAAGGCAGGTATATTGTTTCAAGGTTTGCAAGATTTGCTCCATTGTAAAATCTAAAAAAGAAAAAAAAGCTGAGTAGGCATACAGTTCTGAAAAATAAAAAAGAAATCTCCCCATAGTGCCTTTTTTAGGAAAGTGACAATGTCAAAACTACCAACATAATAATTTCAACAAAATGCAAATTAAAGGTCATGCTGCTAAACGTTAGGCGTCTAAACTCATTGCAATCATTCTTAACCGTGGAAGATGCTGACATCTGCGCAGTCACAGAAACCTGGTTCAAAGCTGCGGAGAGCACCCCAGCCTTACCTGGTTACTCATCCTGTCATACATTCAGACCCCAAACTGTGGGAAGCAAAGCCAAAGGAGTTGTAGTGTCAATACATATTAAAGGCATGCACACCTCCAGGCTGGTCAAACAGTATGACGCACATGAGACACTCCAGGTGGAGTTAACCATTGAGAAAACCCCTATTCAAATCACAGCTAGCTACAGACCTCCAAATTTGACTCAAGATGCCCACTCTGCCTATCTGGACTCTTCGAATTTATCAAGATTCAACCCTTTACCGTGACCCAGGGCGACTTTAACTACTCAAACATAGACTGAAAGCACTACTCATGCCAGAACACAAATGCCCAGAGATTCCTTGATTTTGTCAATGCAAACACCTTGGAACATCTAGTCGATATCCCCATAAGAAGTGATAATATCTTGGACTTGGTATTAACCAACACGAGTAACCATTGCAGCTTCCCTACAGTAGCATCCTCCCTGGTAAGATCCAACCACAAAGCGGTCACTTTCGAAGTCACCATCATGACCTCTCTCTAGCTTGGATAAAAAAAAAAAAAAAAAATTCTCCAAAGCGGATTACAACCTCCTGAGGGATGGTATAAACAGCTTCACAGCCTCCTCCCCCTCTGTAGGAAATGGCACCAAAGTACTATATGAGCATTTATACAGATGCATGGAATCAGGAATACATGACAGGACAAAATCATCCTCTGCAAGGAAGAGTAAACCTGTCTGGCTGACATCTGTAATACATAAACACTATAACAAAAGGAAAAAATGCTGTCCAGGACCAAGAAGGAGCAGGTGCCAAACTGGACGCAATCGCTCCTTAGCCTGAACAATCAAATAACAACACTAGTGGAATCCTCCAAAGCAAAATTTGAGTCCAAATTGGCCACATCTTCTAGACACAGTCATAAGGCCTTCTTCACATATGTCTGCAGTCTCAAAGGAAGCACCCAAATCTGTTCAGAACTGGTGGTCAAGAACACCACATACACAAATGCCGTAGATATAGCCAACCTACTGGCCGACAGATTCAGCAAAAACTTCACACCTCTGTCCCCTCCATCAGTAAGTCAGGGCATCCCAAGTACCTGACACCGTTTACTTACCTCTAGGGAACAGGTCATCACTGCCCTCTCAAAGGCAAGAAAATACAGCCTCCATGGGACCCACTAACATCACAGGCTGCATCCTACATGAACTCAGGCAGAAACTTGCAGCACCATTAGGCACCTTATTCAACCAAAGCCTGAGTACCTGCTTTGTCCCAGCTGAGTGGAAGAGAGACACTGTCATCCCTTTGCAGAAAGGTGGAGTGTCCACTGATCCGGGAAATTATAGACTCATCTGCAAGGCCATGGAACAGATTATCATGGCCCTCATTAACACAGAAATTGGCAACCTCACAAACACAGTTTGGCTGCATCAAGGGGAAGTTGCCTACCTTGACCTAGCCAAAGCCTTCGACATTATTCCCCACTCGAGCATAACAGATAAACTCTCCCAAGAAGGCATCAATCCAGATGTTACCAGATGTGTAGCAAACTGTCTCACTGATAGAACCACCTAGTCAAAATAGGGGAAGCCACCTCAAGCAGTAGACCCGTAACGAGCGACATACCCCAGGGATCAGTCTTGGGGCCTCTGTTATTTGGGATATACTTTTCTGAGGTGCAGGCCAAAACCAATGGGCTATGGTTGACTAAGTTTGCAGAGGACTGCAAGGTGAGCGTTGTCACCAGTTCTCCTAGTGATGTGGATATCTTCCAAGAGGGTCTCACCCAAAACAAATTACTACTGCCAGAAACATGGCCTCAAGCTGAACACCGAAAAATGCATCATAATCCCCTTTGGGGAGAGTAATGCCCTCACAAATTATCACATTAATAACAACATCCTAAACACACACTCAGTCGTGAGGGATTTGGGTATCCAGGTTGATAGCAACCTAACTTTTGACCACCATGTTA
The DNA here is from genome assembly GCF_019279795.1 of Protopterus annectens. NCBI lineage: Eukaryota > Metazoa > Chordata > Ceratodontiformes > Protopteridae > Protopterus > Protopterus annectens. The sequence goes on along the minus strand of NC_056743.1, from coordinate 425,497,416 downwards.
CTTCCATTTTATGGAAAGCTTTCTACAAGGCCCACCTCATAAGTAAGGGTATCTCATCCAGGAACAAGGAGGTCATAACATCCCTGTATTCTTCCCTTATAAGGCCCATTGAGTACAATGCCCCTTTCGGCATGCACATCACAAAACGTATCCAGCAGCTGCACAGACAACAGAGGTTCCTCACCAGGAGTATCCAGGGTCTCAAACATTTACCCTACACAGACGCGCTAAAAGCCCTATCCCTCTACTCAGTGTTATACATACTCCTCAGAGGTGACCTCTTTCTGGCATAAAAAGCAATCTCAGACCCCAGCTTGATGGGAATGCTGTATATCCGCAAGTCAAGCTCCACTAGAGTATCCCGCGCGCGCGACCTCAACCTGGTCTGTGACATCAATAGGACTTATTGGCAGGACAGATTTGTGTCCTAGAGACTCGCCCATCTGTGGAACAGACTACCTCTTCACATCAAGCACAGCACCTCATTATCCCTTTTTAAGCGCAACCTGGATATCTGGATGGGAAACAGAAAATACACCCCTGTGATTCCACCTGTGTCCCCGCTGGACAGGGGCATCAGGTGCTGACCTGTGTAAACATGGGCTAAACTCTTGGCTAGGCTTATAAGGGGCTCAGGGCCAATAGCCTAGTAACTTCCTATGATCCTTTGATCCTATGAGATATGATGGAAACTGCTGTCCATCAAACAGCTTAAGCACAATACACAGAGTATATAATTTTGTTTGTTTTCATTTTTAGTGGAGGTCTATGAATAAAAGTTTCAAACACAGCAAGTGGACAAGTAATATGACCAAACAATCTTTTATAGGAAAAGTGATCAACGTTACAGAAGGACCAAGTAAACAACAAGACCAAGAAATCATGTAGGTCAAAATGGAGAAAGGAATCAGTAGTTTAGTCTGAAGAGTGTTTTAGACACACATCCTCCTTATGAGAAGAAAAATGGATAAAGAACATATTATAATTGACAGAATACAGTAATACATGACATGTTATCTGGAACACCTGCTCTGCTGGTATATTCTTGATGTGCTATTAGAAGCAGCCCTTCAACCTGTCAGATTAAAGCCTGTCTTAAAAGTGCAGCTGTGGACTTACTGTTTTCAAATGCAGAGAAGAAGGATCTTAGATATGGAAGTGCACATCCATCTGGGAACAAGTAAATCACCATCTCTTAATTTGAGCAGTTGCGGTTAGGATTGTGAACGTTGAGATGGCAGACATACATGATATGGGAAAGTGACTCAAGCATATTCTAGAAAGCAAAGAAAGTACTGCAGAAGAACAAATGGAATACGTAAAAATGGTCATCAGAGCAGCAAACCTATGTCAATCAATATCCAATTTAAAAACAAAGAAGGCACTACAGTTCTTGCAATGTACGGTCCTACAAGTCCATTCTCATGTGTATGTTTGTAGTGCCAATATACTCATGCGCCAGTAAGTCAATGCAGCTGTAACTACTGTGACTATGAGTATTAGATATTTAGAATGTAATGCAAAAATAAGCAAATAAAAACAAATTGTTAATGATGCCAGCTCCTAGGTTAGTGATGGCGAACCTATGACACACATGCTAAACATGACACACCAACATTCACCAGCACAAGTAAACAAAGAAAATGAATGAACAAAAATACAAGAAATGTGTGTCCCTGTACTTATTTATATTAAAACTCAGCAACAAAAAGTCATTAACTGATGTAAATCAAATGAAATGCAATGTGTTCCATATTTTTTGAGCTCAATTCAAAATTACTATTAAAAGTAGGTTCATTTCTGGTGGACTATTTTAGGTTCAATTATCAGTGGGTATATCATTTTCTCTATTGTAAGTCACTGATTTTCCTTTCATAATGCATGGCAGAACTGTATTTTCACATGATTGGGCTGTATTTTCTTAAATAAATGAAAATGCAAAGAATTGTTTCTCTTTAGTTTGGGGGGGGGGGGGTGACACACCCAGCAGAGTCAAAATAGCTATATTCTGAATTTTTGACATGCTGAGCCCAAAAGGTTCAACATCACTGTCCTAGGTTCAGCAGCTACCTCCCATTTAAGAAAGAAACAAAACTCAGCCAAAAAAAGTTAAAAATAATTACTGATGCAGCATGCAAGAAGAAAGCTTCATGTGACCAAGATGCTAAGCCAGATGGTCATGTGAGTACAATTTCAAAAATAGGCCTAAAAGTGACTGCATTTAACAAAAGAAGTAAGTTCCAGATCTGTTACTTTATAAAACAAATTACATGGTATAATATTTGGGAGCAGTCATATCATGATGAGTACAATAAAATAAAGTAACAAAGTAACTTTAACAGAGTATCCCAACCACTGCAAGAAACTATGAGGAACTGTTAAGTACAGAACCCATGAAGGTGTACAACACATCCGTTACTTGAGATGAATGTAACATAGACAGAGAACATATAACCAATAGTCTCACATGATCCAAAAAATGTACCACATGTTCCTCAACATACCTAGAATGACCAGCTGCAACATGGCAACATATTTCTATAGAGCAAAAGACTGCTGTAAACTAACAACGGTAGGGACGTCAAGTTGCCACAAACAACTCCTCTCTCTCTCTGCAAATACAGAGAGAATCTGTTCAAAAAAGAAGCACCGGCTCCATTTGTCTTGGCAGTCACCTTGCCGTTGGGGTTATAATCTAGTTCGATAGATGACAACTGTTCCGAAACCATGTCCACTCGGATAACCACAAAAAATATAAATATAGCAAGAACAACGAAAACAAAATAGTGGAATCCAAGTGGTAAGTCCTCCGTTGTTAAGTAGAAATAAATAAACCAAAAGACTGCTGTAAACTAACAACGGATGGAGCCAGGCATACAGGAAACTCAAGTTCCAAGCAAGAACTCAAGAAATAAGGCAGTTCAAATGATTCAGGTAGCAAGCACAAAAAGTCCAAGTACATATAAACGCATATAAAATCTCCTTTATTGTAGTCGACAAAATGTAAGCGCTTTCACTATCTAACTTCATCAGACCATAGAACAGCTACTGACACAGCCACTATTTAAACTAAACAAAGAGCACATAGCAGCCAATCATCAAATCACATCAATCAAGTCATTAATTATACAATCAAACAATGAAACAGTTCAGAATCAGGCATAGAATAAAACAAAAAGAACATAAACTATTGAATTATGTAGAGTAAATATATATGCATGTATAAAAAATCTGTCATACAAAAGAACAAGAATGAACTTCTATACAAAAATGGACAGCATGAACTAAAAATAAAAATGATGCACAAATAAATGTGCACATAAATATATACAAATAAAAATATATATATATATAAAAAGTAAATAGATATGTACCTAAGTCTGTATGAACTGAGCACACAAGGAGGTAGATGTAATACAGATATAAACATATTCACTTGTGTAACCTCCTTTTCTTCAGAAATGGCCTAATAGAGGCCTCTTCATTCAGTCCCCTGCCCCTGTCAGCACGGAGCATGATAATCCAACAGGCCTCTCTAAATTCTGTATGTGTACACACATCACCTTCCCTAATACTAGGGTTAACGGTCTCAACAACTCTGAACCTAAAAGTATGTGATGTCCCAAATTCTAGGACGTGCTTAGAGAGTGCATTATGCAGGGAACCCTTCCTAATGTGATAGAGATGCTCCCTCATCCTATCACGTAGGACCCTATTGGTTTTACCAACATAGAAGGAATGGCAGATGGTACATTCAGCCAAGTATATCACATGGGGGGGTCATACAGTCTGCAGAAGCGTGAAAGACGAATTCTTTGCATAGATCAGGATGAAAAAAAGATTCAGCAGTATTAATATAAGTACAAAAACTGCAATTACCACAGGGTAAGGTAAGGCCAGGACTCAATGGCAGATTACTATGGTTCCTATCATAGCACAGGAGTCTTTTCAAGTTCTTACAGTTCCTAAACTGCAAAGTGGGTTTATCACCCACAATCCTACGTATATCATCATCCACTAGTAAAATAGCCCAATACTGACTGAACAACAGAGTAATAACTCTGTAGTCAGTAGTATAAAACAAAGGAACTCTAACCTCTGAAGTATAGGGATGTGTCTAGTCTCAACTGCCCTAAGTCTGACCACTACCTGTGTATCTCAGAAGAAGTATAACCCCGTGCCAACAATTTACATTCCAGACTATCAATCTCCTCTAAAAAGCCAGGTGTTGTAGGGTTTAACCTAGAGGCCCTTATCCCCTGACCTCTAATCAAATTCTTAAAAATATAGCCAGGGTGCATACTAGATCTAAACAGGAAGGCATTTTTATGGCACGTCTTAAGAAAGACCCCAGTGTTGATTATATTGCCTGGTAATTTCTCAATATACAAGTCCAAAAACTCAATGCGTGTAAATGACCAAGTAAAAGTGAACTTTAGGCAGTCAATTAAATTGTTCATCATGTCATGGAAGGCAACTAACCTGTCAACTGGGCCTCTCCACAACAAAAACAAATCATCGACAAACCGTCGATAAAACAGTACATAATCCTTAAAGCATTTTTATGGCACGTCTTACGAAAGACCCCAGTGTTAATTATATTGCCTGGTAATTTCTCAATATACAAGTCCAAAAACTCAATACGTGTAAATGACCAAGTAAAAGTGAACTTTAAGCAGTCAATTAAATTGTTCATCATGTCATGGAAGGCAACTAACCTGTCAACTGGGCCTCTCCACAACAAAAACAAATCATTGACAAACCGTCGATAAAACAGTACATAATCCTTAAAGCCTTGAGTAGAAAACAAACTATTATTCTCCCAATGTGCTAAAAACATATTGGCGTAACTATTGGCACACAAAGTGCCCACAGCTACGCCATGTTTCTGAAGGTACATCTTACCATTAAAGGTGAAAACATTTTCAAGCACCATCTCTAGAAAATAACAAGTAAGGTCCACCTGTTCTGGTGTGTACTCACTGTGTAACAAAAGATATTCATGAACAAACTGGATGCCCAGCCCATTAGGAATCATAGTGAATAAGGATTGAATGTCAAAGGTAACAAAAATGACATCCTCAACATCACAAATAGAAGAAATGCACTGATAAAGATCTAATAAAAATTGTTTAGAGTCCCTCAGGACCACAGGATTCAAATTAATAACTGGTCTCAACACCTTCTCAACGTATAAAGAAAGTGGCTCCGTAACCCAACCACCACCCACCACTATTGGTCTCATTGGTGGGTTAGTCGGGTGCTTATGAACCTTAGGGAGGCCTGGTATCAATGGAATTAAGGGATTAGCCACCTTCAAGAATGAAAAAACATCCTCTGTAACAAGATGAGTCAAAAAAATATCTAATATGCACTGACTGACCAAGGACATCACTTCATGAACATCATTAACAGTGATCCTCTCATAAAAACTGCCATCACTCAACATTGAGCACATAGCCCGATCATAGTGTGACTTATCCATAACAACTATGAGGCCATCCTTGTCAGCTGGGCGAATTACTATGCGCTCATTATCCTGTAGGGCTCTCAGAGCTGCCCTTTCAACATAAGACAAATTATTCTTATAGTGTGTATAGTGAGCATCACGAGTATCATAAAAGTTAAATACCTGATCTTCAGTTAACTTTAAATATGCTTCAACAAGAGGATAATTATTAGGAACATAACTGCTCGGTTTCCTAAGGCCAAAAGGGCCACTTACCCCCCCTGCCCGATGGAGGCCCACATTCTACGTCTCCATACATCAAACGTAACATGATGTTTCTACAAAACACCCTTAGATCTAAAATAGTATCAGAGAGCTTGCTCCTACAAGTAGGAATAAAGCTCAAGCCTTTAAAAAGAACCCGTCTCTCATCTAAAGAAAGCTCATAAGTAGAGATATTCAATATTAATGAGTCGGGGCTCTCCCCCACATCTTCTTCAGAGTTTGGGACTGACTCTGTTCACTGGAAAGTTTGCGTTTTTGGCGTCCTCTGCTTGCTGATCTTGGACGCCCTCCCCCTCTTTCTGACCTTACAGGTAGAGGAAAAGGGAGGTCGTCCACATTCCCACTCCTCAAAACATTCAATGAGTCAACATCTGTCAAAACTGTACCCCGCCATTTAGGTCTAATGACCCTCTCCAATTTATCTGCACCATGGCTATTGTCAACTACAACATGTGGATATAAGCCACTGCTAGGTGGCACCTCTGAAAATGTATCGCCAATACTTCCTCAACTAGACAGTGGAGCAGAAAGTGCAGATTTATGTGTAGTTCCACTATCTTTAATCTGGCAGCTCTTACCTACCTCAGCACTAACATTAATATTGGTAACATTACTAGATGTATCTACATTAACAATAGCATCATCAGAAAGCAAACAGTCATGTGTTATTTGAAGCAAGGCCCACTGATTCTGCCAAACATGGATCAGGAACCACAGACTCATTCTTCCTGGTGACCTGGGTCGAATGATTAAGATTACCATGTCCATTAGCACTTTGAACAGTGCGTGGCCACATAAACACATGGCCTGTCCTGAAATCATTAATGTCACGTAAGAGCTTGGTCTTTTTTGATGAATAAGTTTCCATTCAAAGATGGCAACGCCTTCTATAAAGTTCTCAAATAACGGATTCAGAACATCCACAGTGTAGTCCTTGAGGAGGGCTTCCTGCCTCTCCCGTAAGGACTCTCTCAATTTCTCCTCTTCAGGACAAAAATGTTCAATTAACAGGCAGATGTAACTGGCGCTTACCTCTAATTTCTGCCACCGAACCAATAATTCAGGATTCTGTGCACCTTGGTTGGGCATATTAAGCACAAGCAAGCCTCGCAGCACAATTTTCTTCTCTAAACAAATCTCAAAATGCAGATGTTGCGCCTGCAACCTTTCAAGCTTTAAAAAGTCACGTTCAATACCTTCCATCGTCTGCTGTAAAGCCCCTAGATCTCCTGTCTCATACCAGTGCATTTCTTCTATTTGTGATGTTGAGGATGTCATTTTTGTTACCTTTGACATTCAATCCTTATTCACTATGATTCCTAATGGGCTGGGAATCCAGTTTGTTCATGAATATCTTTTGTTACACAGTAAGTACACACCAGAACAGGTGGACCTTACTTATTATTTTCTAGAGATGGTGCTTGAAAATGTTTTCACCTTTAATGGTGAGATGTACCTTCAGAAACATGGCGTAGCTGTGGGCACTTCGTGTGCCAATAGCTACGCCAATATGTTTGTAGCACATTGGGAGAATAATAGTTTGTTTTCTACTCAAGGCTTTAAGGATTATGTACTGTTTTATCGACGGTTTGTCGATGATTTGTTTTTGTTGTGGAGAGGCCCAGTTGACAGGTTAGTTGCCTTCCATGACATGATGAACAATTTAATTGACTGCCTAAAGTTCACTTTTACTTGGTCATTTACACGCATTGAGTTTTTGGACTTGTATATTGAGAAATTACCAGGCAATATAATTAACACTGGGGTCTTTCGTAAGACGTGCCATAAAAATGCCTTCCTGTTTAGATCTAGTATGCACCCTGGCTATATTTTTAAGAATTTGATTAGAGGTCAGGGGATAAAGGCCTCTAGGTTAAACCCTACAACACCTGGCTTTTTACAGGAGATTGATAGTCTGGAATGTAAATTGTTGGCACGCGGTTATACTTCTTCTGAGATACACAGGCAGTGGTCAGACTTAGGGCAGTTGAGACTGACAACAGCTAGTCCATATTTTGGATCTGTTTTAGATCCCAGCGTTTCCAGGGAGACACATCCCTAAATTTCAGAGGTTAGAGTTCCTTTGTTTTATACTACTGACCACAGAGATATTACTCTGTTGTTCAGTCAGTTTTGGGCTATTTTACCAGTGGATGATGATATACGGAGGATTGTGGGTGATAAACCCACTTTTCAGTTTAGGAACTGTAACAACTTGAAAAGACTCCTGTGCTATGATAGGAACCATAGTAATCTGCCGTTGAGTCCTGGCCTTACCTTACCCTGTGGTAATTGCAGTTTTTATCCTGATATATGCAAAGAATTCGTCTTTCACGCTTCTGCAGACTGTATGACCCCCCCCCCATGTGATATACTTGGCTGAATGTACCATCTGCCACTCCTTCTATGTTGGTAAAACCAACAGGTTCCTACGTGATAGGATGAGGGAGCATCTCTATCACATTAGGAAGGGTTCCCTGCATAATGCACTCTCTGAGCACGTCCTAGAATTTGGGACATCACATACTTTTAGGTTCAGAGTTGTTGAGACCGTTAACCCTAGTATTAGGGAAGGTGATGTGTGTACACATGCAGAATTTAGAGAGGCCTGTTGGATTATCATGCTCTGTGCTGACGGGCAGGGGACTGAATGAAAGGGCCTCTATTAGGCCAGTTCTGAAGAAAAATACTGAAACATACTTTGGCAAGCTTACAGTATAAATAACAGCTCTTTGGAGGGCTTCAGGCAGACTGCAATTATCTTTCCATAAACTACATAAATGACAAATGGGCAAATTAAATTATCTCCAGGACTAGGCCACATATATAAAGCACATGTAAGCTGGAGAAGGCATATGCAGGACACTTAAATCATTTACTACACAAGTGAATTTCAAAGAAACATGTGAGGCTCATAACTGATGAGTGCCTGTCAGGGAGCCATTCATGGGATAATGTAGAAATGGAGATGTATCAAGATCCAAAGCTGTATCAAGCTGAGTTGGCACTCCAGGAAATATCCCTCTTTGGCACTCCTATGTGAAGTTGAGGACCAGTCAGAGCTAAGGACAAAAAAAAAAGAAAAAGCTATTACAGCTACTTTGATAAACTGTGAAAAAAAGATAACTCCTTGCTACTGTACAGTAACTTTTATTCATGTACACTTTTAGTTGCTCCAGTGGCATCAAGGGATAAAGCCCTGACTATGAATCAGGCAACCCTGGTTTGATTAGCAGTTCAGGTGACTGAGTGAGTGTCAGTGAAGGATGGGTGTAGCCACCTTGGGTGGGCAAAGTCCTGTGGACATCTATGGTAAAGATTCTTGATGAAGGCTGTGGAAGCCATAAGGTGAATGTGCCTAAACATGGGAACAGGGTGAAGACATGGCTGAGCTGCTCTGGAGGTGGGACAATACTTCACATATTTCCATTGCATGTGTGCCCTCGTGCATACCACTGAGACCATATGGGAGGGGAGTAATGGGTGGGTCACAAGTAATAAAAAAAAAACCCCCCCCGGACAGAAACCCAGATGGGCTGAGCCCCCGACAGGTGCCAGGAAGCCGGGCCTCTAAAAAGGAGGGTTGGAAGGTTAGAGGGAGCAAAAAAAGTGCAAAAAAAACCCAGCTGTTATTTACACTTAGAAACAGATCTTCAAGCTAAGCAAAGCGCTATTATGTATTTATGTGCTAACTCTTAGCTCCTTGCTACAGTTTCTAACAAACACTGAATAACTGTCATTTAAGAAGCCAAGATTGCGATCAGGCTGCTTAAAATAATTACTGAGACTGCTTTTAGGGACCAATTGCCACATCTTCTACAGTGCTAAATGTATTCCCCTAATAGCCTACACCTGGCGGAGTTACCTCCTTCATGCTGCCCTTGCTATGGCTTTCCCAAGATGGAAGATACCAGACCTTTTAAAAATGAAGAATGAAAAACTGATTGCCCTGAATACTTCCAAGGGAAACAACAATCCAGTTTTGCACCCTAAGAGGGATGACCAGAAAGGAGGGATAACCAAACATGTTCCATACTACTGACAACCAAAAACGAGCTCATCTATGTTACTGTTCCAACTGTAGTGAGAACTCAGGAAGTGCACAAGAATTAGGGTGAAATGCGGACAGTGCTACTGAAATGTTAGAAGTTATTAACAACAGTACTACAAAACACTACTAAGGAATGTACTACACGTTTTACAATGACAGAACAGGGGGAGAGGGGGCTCACTGACATTGGTTGAGACAGTGATACAGAAGTGTGTGTCTGTGTGTGTGTGTGTGTGTGTGTGTGTGTGTGTGTGTGTGTGTGTGTGTGTGTGTGTGTGTGTGTGTGTGTGTGTGTGTGTGCAATACTGCATCTATTCTCTCTCCTAGGGTAAAATGAGAAGGAGGAGGGAATATAGTATATGTGAGATGAAGTGCTTTTCAAAGGCAGTTGTATTCCTGCAGCATAAAAGGGAAGAATAAAAGTACAGAATTTCTGATTATGATTATTTATTAAAGTATTTACAGTGTAATGTCATGTTCTGTATATAAAGATCAGGGGAAAAGCATGCTGATGCAGACTTTATAAAAATATAATGAAAGATAGAAGGAAAATTACAGATATTATTAATTTAAGCAGAAGGAAGAAAAAAAACTCGCAAAAGCAAGACCCAAACAAGAAAGAGACAGCAAATTCAAGCAATATAACAAAATACTTTACTAACACAAGAGACAAAAAAATGGAGTCAACGAGAATAGTACAATTAAATTTAAGGGATGGGTTGGTGGAAAAATGGGTGATGAAACAACACATCAAATTAAATATTTATGTTCAGCATTTATAAAGAAAATTGATATTAAATTGTGTCAGCAGAAGAGCCTTGGATGAAAAGGATGATCCAGAAGAACATATTCAATTCAAGTTGTACAAGGCACTAGGGATTGATGACATTCACCCTCAAAAATCCTCAAGAAGTGAAACTGGAGAAAAGATAATACTACTAACCAATCCCTTTAGTAAATCACTGAACAGGGTAAATGATTCTGAAAACTGAAAAAAGGCAGATTTGAAGCCCTTTTATCAAAAAATGTGCGGGGGGGGCAAAAGCTGGAATCCACAAACCTGTTACTTTGATGTCAGCTGTAAGGAAAGCCACATGGATATTTCTTAAGGAAAATTTTTTAGAAAATTTGGAAACGAGGGGGTCTGAATATTAATAGCAGTGAGCTGAAACAGGTCACACCAAACAAAGGTATTACAGTACACTGACTATTTAGTCAGGGCATTAGATCAAACGAGGTTGTAGATGCCTGGTAGCTCAGTTGCAGAGGATTAAGGCTATAAGCTTCTAATGAACTTCATCCTGTAGTATTAGGTTTGATTCCTTCAGTATCCAATTGCCTACAGTGCGACTCTGAGCAAATTTCTTAGACAGTGCTCTTGGATCACCCCTGAAATTTGGTACTTGCACTTAATGGGTTTACCCAGTTAGCAAATGAATAAGAAATAGAGACAGTGGCAAGGTGTTTAACAAAAGACAGTACACACATTAGAAATATCTGAAGTGGGTTAAATGTGTGGGTAAAGTACTGGCTGGACAGTAGGACACAAAATAAACTACACTTACATGAAAGTGTGATGATGTGTGGTACCGTGGGGGAATCAGTACAGGGCTAGACTATTTTAGTGTCTTTACAAATGATCATGTAAAAGGCCAGGGCAATGAGCCATTTGTCTAAAAAAAAAAAAAAAAAAAAACAACAGTTACACAACAGGAATTATACACAAGGAAGCATGAGAAAAATGATACAGACATAGTAAGATGGAAGAAGCACTACAAAATGTGGTTGTTAATAAATTCAGTGGAGAAAAACTCACAATGGTGTATCTGCAAAGCAAAAACAAAACAACACACATCTGGATAAGTAAAAACAGCATCAACAAATTTGGGGCTGGGGGTGGCCTGGGGCTGACTGTATCTAGCGACCAAAGGAAAGCATGCAATGTGACACATCGGCAAGAAAGGTTGGAATAACAGTGGGATGGAGTGACAAGTAACATCAGTAGCCAATGCATTACAACTTCTCTGTTCACAGAGTGCACTATGTGAAATTCTAGATACCACGGCACCATTAGGACATAGGATGCAGACATGTAAATGGACAGCAGCAAAGATGATGCTTGATTTGTAGAATAGCTTAACACATGTAGTTTTCCATAAAGATGGTAGTGCTGTATCTCATACCTCTCAGCTGTTCAGACTTTTGCAAAATGTCCAGACATTTCCTCATATTTTTGGTCTGTTCCTCATACGATTTGTTTTCAGGCAAATTTCTGAGGAATTAAGTCACTAAATAATGATAGAGGTGAATTTCAGACTTTATATCCTTAGTAAAATGCATACAAACACAAAACCTCTCATTCTAGCAATTTTCTATGTTTATGAGAGCAATATTTAAAATCTGTCCCTATTTTGGGCCATTGTTCCCCAATTATTTTGTACAAATTTCCTGTTCTAACAGGCTGAGAGGTATGCTGTACCTAACAGAACAAAGACTTTCTAAAGAAGTTACACAGCAGGGAGTTCAGTGAAGACTTGAGGAAGTATTTCACTGACAGGGTTGTGGATACATAGAACAGACTTTACGATGATATAGCAGGGCTGTAAACAAAGGAACTCAAAAATAAGCAGGCCAGACAAAAGTAGTTATTAAGAGAAATAGAAAAAAGTGAAAAAATGACCATATTCAGTTTAAGTAATATATGCTTTACTCTAACAGGTAGAGAATCTGGCAGACAATGTGGGTCAGTCCTTCTCTGCCACTTGCATACCTAGACTCATTACAGCATTCTGCCTCAAGGTATCATGAACAGTGTGAATTATATCATCTCAGAGAATTAGACACCCTAGTCAAGTCACAGCACTCCTCAAAATGAAGGAAAGTTAATGTAGATAGGACATCTGCAGTGCAAGTCTGTTAGGGTGACCTTACCTGATGGTGAGATACTTTAAGACATCTGGTTACAAAGCATGATAATTTCATCCAGACTGGCAAAAACATCCTCAAAGAACAGCTGACATTTTCTGGACATCTTTGTCAAAAAGAAAACAAATCATTCTTATACCTAGTCTGATTTTTTTTTTTAGATGAACTTGCATGAGTCTTCTCTTTTATTCATTACTGATACAGCAAGCATTGTAGCTGAATCTTAAACTATAATGCATTTTCCCTTTTTTCTACCCCTTGCTGTCCTGGTACAATAATTACAGTATCAAATTTACTTTCACAGCAGTATGCTGTCATGTAAAACAGAGAACTTTAAGTTTACACTCTGTTGCACTGAAATGAAATCATAATGAAAATGCCTTGCATTAAGGCAGGTTTTCACAGAAGGTCAGCACACAGTCTGCATGTAATGTACAGTGAATTATATCCAAATGCCCCATTTCCGAAACTGTGCCTAATTGTTAGCATTTTCTAAAGTTTTCTTTGATGTGTCTGTAGCTGCTTAAGAAGCACGGTTAATAGACCTCCTTAAGAAATGACTGTGCTTCACATGTAAGAGCCTGCACACAAGAGCAGGGAAAGCCCATTTGTGTAAATAAAAAAGGCTCTGTAATACAATATGAATGAATAACAGAAAATGCACAATTAAAAGAGAGCACGGTTATGGCAAATAATAAAATAAAAGAAGCCATCACTAATTACAAATTAGCAGCAAGGAAATCCCAGCTGTGTGCTGCTGATTGGGGAGGGGTGGAGCATTATAACAAGATTTGGAACAGGTGTAAAGTAGAAGGAAAAAAGATAAAAAAGATTAAGTAACTAAAATGTGCCTGAATTAAAGTGTACAATTTTGCATTTGTCTTTCTGATGTGAAGCAGCAATGCTATGTGCTATATATGAAGGAGGAGGGATTAGTAGATGCCTAACCAGGCAGAACTCTAAGACTCATTTACTCTACTTTCCTTGTTGAGTTCTTGTTTTGCTGTTGTACTCTCCAGTTCTTGTTCACTAATGAAGGATCTTACTCTACCCCAGAGCTACAGTACTTAAGGATTATGATGTGGTTTACAGACCTGTAAAAAGGAAATACAGAAGACAGAATTCAGAAAAAATTGCCTGTGATGTGAGACAATGTAAGAAAAGAGGGCATCGATCTGAGACCATAGGACGTGACAGCTGTATAAGATGGGAACCCTTCGTGACCTTCAATATGCTTTGCAAGAGAAAATTGAAGAACTGCGGCAGCGGGATGCCCTTATCGATGAACTTGAGTTAGAACTCGACCAAAAAGATGAACTGATCCAGAAGCTGCAAAGAGAACTAGACAAGTATCACTTAATGCTCCATCCTGCCTGTCACTCCCAAGTTAACCTTCATGACACCCGTAGCCATTTCGGGGAGCAGCACAGAATGAAGAGGCAAGCCATCTCAGCAGAGCCTAGCATACTGAACACTCAGGATCTAAGTCTTCTAACCATCACCTGCTACCCTAAGAGTTCACAGTAAGTAACTAAGCTTTTAGTTGTGTTTATGCACTTAAGATGATAATTTAAAGGCAGTCCACATTAAGAAAGGTGTTTGGCTTAAGGTATGAGTGTTTTAAATTTAGTGCAAGGTGACTCTCCAAATTGTCTAAATAAAAACTACTGGAGAAAAATATTAAACTTTGTGTTTCCACAGCATTAAGTATTACAGAACATGTGTGACATATGTTTTTGAGAGACCATGTGAGAAAGTAACTCTGGTGGAGGATAAAATTACAAACAATCTTGCACTATGATGTAAACAGCTCAGATTTAGATGTGAAGTCAAAATTAGCAAATGCAAAATGAAATGTTAGTGCATCCATTTAAAATACACATGATTTGTGGTTTGAGAATAAACCTGGGTCATCTAGGCATCACATAATGGAAAGGATAAACAAATTTGCATCTTGGAGGACATGGGTTCTCCCCTTCTATACACTGAAAACCCAAGCTGTGGTGTTATCGCCTTGGGATGACCAGAGATGTTGGTGCCAGCAGTTTTGAAAGTGCTTGTGTCAGTAGGGTTCCAGTGAGTGATCATACTCAGTCATGCTTCCTGATATGCATGAGTACATCTGTGTCTCTAGGGATAATTCTAAAGTTGGGGAAAATACAGGTGTGGAGTGGAGTATAAGTAACTGATGGAAAACAGTGCAACTTCTCTGCTGATTTTTAATGGGAGAATGATAGCTACATCTTATTAGCGCCATACAAAAAGGGGAAACTGCTGGCGTCCAACGTTTTCAAGAAATGACAAAGAATGCAATTAAGGAGATACTTGTTAACCGAGTAACCCAACTGGACACAAGTACTGTTTTCCTACAGCATGGGAGCACTGTCTATATGACTTGTTCATAGTCTTACACAGTTGGCAAATGAAGGTTGAAATAATCAAACCCTTGTATCGTCTAAGTACACGGAGCAGCTGATTAACGACTCCAACTACAGTACAGTCACACCAGACCGGCCCTTAAATTCATCAGAGGGAGCGTCCAAGCGTTACTTTGGGTTCGCCCGTTATCCTACGGGGAAACTAGTTGTACTAGAGTTGGGTGAGCTGTAGGGTTACCACCTGTCCCCCTTTGTGAGGGACAGTCCCTCTTTGGGCAGTTGTGTCCTGCAAAAAAAATGGCAAATGTCTTGAGATTTTAGGATTAAATTATTTCCTATATTTTATGTAATAGTTGCAAAAACCAGTTATTCTGTATATGAAACACCGAAACGTTATAAGAAACAGAATAAGGAACTAAAATGCTGCAAAAATAAGCTTTTCTTTAGGCAAAAAAGTGAACTTCTGTCCTTGGTACTGGCCCTGGGTATGTTTCGCCCTGCAAAATCTGACGTTTGTACCAAAAATGTCCCACTTTGGGCATTTGAAAAGGTGGCAACCCTAGCACTGAGATGCAGAAAAAAAATAAAAATATTTACATACGTTTGAGCAGTACCTTCGAGACTTTAAAACAGCTGCTGTGACTTGTTCCCTGGTAGTAAAATAGTTTAGGTTATTTTATGATGGGGATGGAAACACGAAAAGTACTGTCATCTTTTGTGACAGTACGGTATTAACTAACTGCGTGCACTTCCCACAAGTCCTTCTCTAGACTCGAGTGTTTTCGCGGGCTGGCTGCTGCCGTTTCACCGATTTCCATACCGAGCCGGTGCTCATCTGAGGGCAATCGTCATGATAGTCACCGTCATGTAATTGCAATATAGCTGTCATGCAATCGGGGAGAAATCTCAAGAGTCAAGATAAAATCCAGAAATAATTAGAGGGAGTCAGTGATACTCATAAAATATTAGTAGTAACTTGGGAGAGTGACAGAAAACGACAATGTTAATTAATATACATTTCCTGATGTAACAGTTTAGTTATTATTAAATGTTATGTAATTAATATTTTCTCCAATAGTCACCGAATGGACAGGGCTAAAATCTTACTCGGCATCTGGGACAGTTGGGAGGTGATGCGTGCGCCTGTTTTGTGCGATGTCGCAGCCTTTCCCGCCAAACTTTCTCTACTTCATGCTTTCTCAACCTTCCATCTTCAAAATGTGTAACATTTCCGTTCATCCATCAATCCATCCTCGATCCCTTTCCCCATTTTTGCACATGGGCTCGGGGTGTCACTTCAAAAGTGACAATCGTCTAGAGCCAAGATTTACACCGCCACTTGGCTAGCCCTGCCACGGTAGTTAATCCATACCACCTACTGCTTGTCTTTGGAATGTGGAAGGAAACCAGAGCACCCGGAGGAGACAAAGGCGAACACAGGGAGAACACGCGGACTCCGCACAGAAGGTATCCCAGCTATTTCCTGTCACAACGGGGCACAAATAGACAAAATACGGAACGCATATTAACACCCAAGTAACAGCTTCAACTAGGAAGCTGGCAGGATGGTTAAAATGAGTGAGCTTATACTTGTAAAACATTCTTTCGGCATAAATCTGATAAATCATGGATATTACCTTAAAGGTTATTGATAATACATGGCTGACAAAACCCTTTCAATATCACATACCTCTCAAATGTACCTCATTACAAGGAACGTACCTCACCTTGGTTCTTAAAAGTTCATGTTCCTCGAAGTTCTACGTTGGAAGGGTGTGACACACATTCTGTGTTAGGGATGTTTTTGTTTCAAATGATATCTATAGGTTCACACTAGGCTATCTGCCCTGGGGCAATTACAGGCCTAGCCCGATTTTGTTTGGCTTACGCCACCCCTTGATTTGAGTATACTGTGCCCTTTATAAGGTTTAGTTTACTGTGCCTCTGTCCAATAGTGACACGGAAGTAATCCCCGGGGCAAATCTATGGTAAATAGAACTTAATCATATTAATTCATAAAAAGATTTTTTAATAAGTAAAACAAGCATATTTTAACCATCATATGACCTTCCTAGCTGAAGTTAATAAGTCATTAGTATGTTTCACATTTTGCCCATTTGTTCCACATCATGAGGGCTGGTGTTGCAATATGGACTTTTTACTACCCGGGAAGAAGAAAGTTCCTGGCAATAAGGTAGAATTGAGAAGGATGTGCATACCTAAGTAATAGGGATCCAGCTGCTTTGCGACACTGACTTGATTTAACTGGCAATGGAAGAAGGATTTTTTTTAAGACTGGGTAACCTTAATCATTTCGTTATTTTGTAGGTAGGGGTGGGCATACCTCAAAACGTCTTAGTGTAAAAGAAGTTTGGACAAAGCCACAAATGGGGAGAGGGACAAAGGCCAAAAAATAGGGACAGTTTTGTTCTTATTAGAAAGGTGGTAGAATAATAGGTATTGCATTAAGATGAATTTTCTGAAGGACATGCAATATGAAACTCAAATGTTTATCATTAATTTCTGACTTCAGTCCGCAATTTGTCAGAAACCACATTTTTATGAGAAACTCGAAAAATATGAGGCGAAAATCTGAACAGTTGAGAGGTATGGTTCCACTTCCCGCCCAATCTCCCAGTTCGTACGCACTTCTAAATATGGGTTGACGCTTGCCCAGATTACTTTCTTGCCTCTCTGCCTTGGAAGTCGTAGTGACGTACTTCGTGAGGACTTGTCTGCACCACTACCCGAAACTGGATTACGTAAAATATTTGACATTGAATTTATAATGTAGTACGAATGATTTCCGCTATGAAAACTGAAAACTAAGTGAGTATAGGCCCAAAGTTTCTGCATCACTGTAGACTTTTGCAGGAAATCAAAAGAATTATACCAGTGACTTTTTCTGACAACTGTTTTATGTCCCCGGTATCGTTTCTTCATTTTAACACCAGTCTACGTGCCGCCTTCCTTGCACCGTCAGCGTAACGGAACAGGGGTGCATATTAGTTTGTATAGCCATGCAGTTAAGTCTTGTTTACAGTTCAGTAATGCACAGCAACAGCCTTAATGGTATTTATGTATAGTAGGAAGTATTTATTAGAATAAAAAATTGAGGCAGATTTCTACGGGGTGAAGTATGTATGTATATTTTTTATCAGGAGGACTTTGTCATAACATGTATTTTATTGATATTTTATTAAATAGGCTGTGTTAATGTCCATATATTTTTTTCCCTGGGACTTGGATGTAGGATTATTTACCTGAATAGGTTGTGTGTGTCCCTGTATACACATTATTTTTTTCATGGGGCCACATACCTTTCAACCTCTAGGCACTAGAAATCTGGACAGAGCCAAAAAAAAATAATGGGGGACAAAGGCACAAAAGTAAGGTCAAATTTTAAATATTGCTCCTATAAACTTAATACATTTGCTAGAATAAAATATTTTGTATTACCATGCATTTTCTGAAGGTGAAAT
This sequence comes from Protopterus annectens, assembly GCF_019279795.1. NCBI lineage: Eukaryota > Metazoa > Chordata > Ceratodontiformes > Protopteridae > Protopterus > Protopterus annectens. Next base: position 425,478,846 of record NC_056743.1, on the reverse strand, counting down.
CTGAAACTCAAATGTATGTCATTACTTAGTGAATTCAATCCTCACTGATTTGTCAGAAAAAATGAGAGGAATGGAGCAAAAATAGGAGGTAAATATCTGGACATTCTGCGAAAATCTAGACACTTGAGAGGTATGTGGGGACGTGGGCACAAGATGCATTTCTGTGTGTTCATGTACATACAATATTTCTTCCTGGAGGACTTCAGCATAAAATGTATAATATTTTTTTTTCTGGGGGGACTTGGGTGTAAATGTATTTTCATGTACATATAGTATTTCTTCCTGGGGGACTCTGGGATAAGATTATTTTCCTGAATAGCCTGCAGGTTCATGTACTCGTGTCATGTGATGCCTTTTAGAAGTGGCAGTTGAGTGGGCTGAGCAGGCTGTGTCAAATACGGTGTTTGTATTACTTCTGGGAAAAGTAAATGTTTGCCATAGGACAAATTCATTATTGAAGTCAGCTTTTAAGAAAAACAAGTGAGCTTAAAATGGTAAGAGAGCATTATGGTAAAACTCTACATAAATTTTGGCATTTACATTAATGTGCATTTTGAATAGATCGTGTAGTGATTTTATATAGCATAAAATGCTTTGCTTGAATTTATGTCTAGTTATCTAGTAGGTCAAAGTAATTGCATGCCTTTGACAACAATACCAGTTAATAATTATTGGCGTTGTTTCATTTTAGTTTATATTCCATTTGCTATGCTTTTTTTAGAATAAGCAGATTCTCCCTTTAGCACACTGTCCCTTACTTCAAGCAGCAGCAGTCTGACTCTGCTCATAGCTTAAGAAACTTTAATTCCTACCTTCTGATCACTAGCTTTATGAGTGGTCTTTTTCTTTCTTTAATTTTTGGCAGTTCATTTGGGTTTTCATAAAATCAGTGCAGCTTCAGTCTCTATTAGCCAACAGTGCTCTTCCCAGTACCCACAGTGCATCTAGAATTGCATCCTTCTGCAGCTCGTAAGGTATTACATGTATTGGTAGCATATTTAAGTACAATTGTAAATTTGTTTTTATTCCATTTGCTCAAACTACTATTGGCACTGTCTGGGTATCTTTCTTCAACATTTCCTTTGTCTTGGATTGTATACAAGACGCTGTACTTATTGGGGGGGGGGGTAGCAATTTCAGCAATCAATGCTTTCTTTTTTTTGTCCTGGACTGTTGTATCTGTTTTTTTGGTATTTTTTTATTTTGCTTTTGTTTACCAATTTTTTCTGACTGAATTTAGTTAAAAAAAAACTTTTCAGTGGAGGCCCAGGGAGAAACGCTCCAACATGTTGCAAACATTTTTAAATGAACATTTAGTAATATGCTTGAACAGACATGAAATAATATACATTAGCATTTCCAGATTTGCTAATTAGATTACATTCATATGGAAAAAGAGACAGCTGTTACAATATAAAAGATAGCTGACGGTTTAACAGATGTTGAACATTTGATGAGTTGTATGGGCTTGTCCGATCACGTGATTACTGCTTAGAAATGAAAAGAAATGGAGATAAGGGAAGGAATTGGGCAGTGCAGAAAATTTGATATTGTAGTGAAGAGTTGGACTCTAAAGCAGATTAAAAGACTATTAGTTATATATGTGTGTGCGTGTGTGTGTGTGTGTGTGTGTGTGTGTGTGTGTGTGTGTGTGTGTGTGTGTGTGTAAATACAGCTAATTGTCTTTTAATCTGCTTTACATGCCACCTCTTGTATAGCTTGTTCATAGGTAGGTACTAGGCTATGTGCCCAAAGGCATTTATAAGCCTAGCCAGAATGTATTTTCACTTTCGCCGCCCCCTTAGATTAGTTCCCTGTGCCTATGTCCAGCAGAGCCACTGAAGTGATCCCTGGGGTAAACTTTCTGTTTCCCATCTACTCGGCAAGGTTTCTCTTGAAGGTATAAAATATATCTCTTTTACAGCTGGTGTATGTGTGTGTATGTGTATATCTGTGTGTGTTTGTGTGTGTGTGTGTGTGTGTGCATGCATATATATATATATGTGTGTGTGTGTGTGTGTATGTATATATGAAAGAATTCTGTTTTATGAAACTTCGCTATTTTCAGCTTTCGCTTAATAGGGATCGATATTAGAACATTCGAAGTTCTGAAACAGATAGAAGAATAATATGCTGATAAATACATCAACAACTAAGCATATGAGATCTAGGAGACATACATTGAAAGGTGGATTTTTAATGCACTACACAGTGATTGAAACTAGATTCATTTAAGGACCTGAGTATGTGGGTAGATCCAGCTATGACTTTGTTTAATCATATCAACCAATTGGTTAATGATATTTATAGAACTATAGATTGTATAAAAAATGATAACGTCTAGGAAATCAGAAACGATGAAGTTATTTTTGTTAGTTACATTATACTCAAAGCTGGGTATGGAATAGCAATTTGGAAACCTTATAAGAAAACAAGCTTGAGTAGACTTGGAAAGAGTACAGTGGAAGTATACCAAGGGCATCCACAGGTGTGAAAATTTAAGTTGTTATAAACTACTAAAATATCTGAACTTGTACAGTGTCTCATTTAGATATTTAAGAGGAGACCTTATTCAGGTATATACAGCATTTAGAGACAACTAACTCTGGGAATGTTTGGAGTTATTAAAAATTAGTAGAGAATCATTCAGCAACTTGTGTTTAAAATTTTATAGGAATGAGCAGTGTACTATATGATTCCCTTAGAGAGCAGCTGCTGCATGAAATAGACTATCAAATTACATTAAAGCAAGCACTAGTTTAGATAGTTTTAAGAACAGCCTGGATACTTATTATGGGAACAGCTGTTTTGGTGTATTGGCAGGCTAGAAGGACATTAATACCTGTGCTTGATATATTTGTAAGTATGTATGGATGTATGTATGTAATTTACTAAGTCTGAGATGGGCTTAGCTAACCTTGCCCTGGTTCCTTAAGGGTCCTGTCTTTCTTTGCCTCTTTCCTCATATAGATCACCAATGTGCGAGCCAGCTGCATTCTTAGGTTGCCCACATACACGTAGATTCAAAATTTCCAGTACTTTTTTTGGTGGGTAAATTTGATTTGAGATAGCTTGCTCTTCTCACTAGGATTATGGGGGGAGACTGAGCACTGGATCCAAAGCTTGGAAGTGGCCATAGCCAGATCCAAGATTGCATCTGGAAACCATGTGTTGAGGAAAAGACAGGAATAGACAACATGGCTCTATCATTATGGTGAACACATATCTTTTGTTTATTTTTTGTAGATTTTGTAAGTTTTGGCTTAGTAGACCAGGGTGGAGACGTCAGTGTATTGAATTAGAGATGCATCTTTGGTTCTTGTGCAGAGGTTATTGATGAAGATATTGGAGAACTGGCTCAATATTGAACCATGGGGGGCACCAGCACTTATGGTGAGATAAGAGGGCAAGTTATTTTTGCTATTTAACTGCTTGAAACTTGTTTGACAGGTAACTGTAGAACCATGCCACATTATGAGAGGTTTTGTAGAAGAATGTGATGTGAGGCAGTGTTGAAAGATTTTGACAAGTCAAGAACAAGGGCTGCTACAATGTTACTATAATTTCTGCTTAAACTGACAGAGTTGATAAAGTTAAGTAGAGCTGTAGTGGTGCTGAGAAAAGATAGAGAAATTTGTGATGTAATCGAGTAGCTGAGTTTGCATTCATTTTTCTAGTATTTTAGATAGTAGAGTGAATATTGCTATTGGTCTTTAATTAGTGATCTCAGTGGAGTTTCCTCCTTTGTGCAGGGATAGAATTAAGCAAGCAGAGTGAATATTGCTATTGGTCTTTAGTTAGTGATGTCAGTGGAGTTTCCCCCATTGTGCAGGGATAGAACGTAGCATTTTTTTTCCAGAGCAAGGGAATCTAAGTTTCTTGGATGGAGCAGTTTATTAAAATGGATACTCGGTATGCTAGTGCATTGATGGCTAGTGTAATATATTAAGCTAGGATATTGTTAGGTGCTAGGAAAGTAGTTTTTAACTTTGAGTAATCATTTAATGGCTGATGATAGATACTGTTTGGAAGGAGAAGGTTGGAGGGTGTCTGAATGGCTGGGTTTTTCTATTGCTATGGGGACCAGTGTTGCTAAAGTTAAGTGGAGACTGAGTTTATGAAGTTGGAATTGAATAGACTGCCAATATTTTGAGAACCATGTGGGTTGTTTGTTGTGGGGGTGGGCTGTGTAGAATGACCTGGTTTATGAATCTGATTTATTGAGAACCAAAATAGTTTTGGGTTAGTTTGAGCAGATTGTTCGGAGTTTTGGGTAGTATTTTTCTTATCAGATGTCATACAGTACTTGTCGATACTTCTGAGTTGTCTATAAGTCAAAAGTTTTGTGAGTTATACTAGAGGACCATACTTTTCAGGCTTAATCTCACTTCATTATTTGTTTAGTGCTTTTGGATCACCATGGAGCAGTGTTTGGTTTTAACATTTTTGGTTCCTAATGGAGCAATTCATTTAATATCTTTAGGAATTTATTATTACATTCTGATACATCATCACTTAGAGAAGACATTTGATGTTATTCCAGTTTACTTTAGGTAAGTGTGTATACGTTGAAATGGGATAGGCTTTGGACTGATTTAGTGGGTTGTTGTCTGTGAATACTAGTTTACTTTCTGAAGGTGAATATAATGAAATGGTGTCTTCATAAGTTTGACAGAGGCCAGAGCTTAACATAGTTGTCTGGTGCTAAAGTTAAGATCCAGTCCAGAGTTGTTCTCCAATTATTTTATTGTAATGGGTGGATTTGGTAATCAGTTGAGTTAAGCCATAAAGATTTATTGTGTCCTAAGGGCTACTTCAGATGATGGTGAGCCAATTGATGTCGACATCACCAAGAATGATTTTTTTCTTCTGTGAGAGGCCAGTTTAGAAATTCCTCTACTGTGTTGATATTTTTCCTGGGGGAATGTGTATGCCTATGATGAAGGATTTGTATTTGTTTAGTTTGAGGGAGGTGATGAGGACTTTGGCATTGTTGAATTGGGGGCAGTTGTAAAGAGGCCAAGTTAGTTGGAGGGTACCTTTATAAATAATGTTCACTCCTTCTGCTGTCTTGTGTTTTCTATCAGCTTTTGCGATATCTTAGTTGGAGGGTATGTTTTCATTACCTTTTATGTCTGTTTTTAGCCATGTTTCTTTAATTAAAACTATATCAGGGGAATGTAAAGGTAGTTAAGCTGCCGTTTTGCAATTTTATTACATATGCTTCTCATGTTAATATAGTAGATGTGGAAGGCTGAGCATTTGTGTGGATGAGAGCATGTGGTGTTAGGCTGGGGGGGGCTTGTTATGGTCAAGGATAATTTGTGGTACTTGGATTAGGGTGTATATCCCCACTTTGTTTTAATTTAGAGGAGATTGGTGGGGTTAAGCTACTTTATCTTGTTTGTGGTAATTTCAAATTCATTTGGTTATGAAGATGTACATCATATTTGCACAAGTGCATACGTTGATAAGAGGGAAGGAGTAATTGATATGTTACTATCTGTGTACTGATGTTGAGCTGTGTTTATTAAAAGTGTAGTGACTGTGGTACAGTACCACAATGTGTTATGCAGAGATGGAAATGAAAGGAGGTGAAGTGAGCTAGGATCAGGAGAGAGGGCAGTTGAGTAAACAGTGAGTGTAACATGGCTGAGGGTCTGAGGTTAAGTAAGAGCAGGTGTGATGGGTGACAGTGAAGGTTTGGTTTTGAAGTGATGGTTAAGAATAAATACATGTATTGTAAGTTTGTAAATAAGTGATTGGTTAAGGTATTTTAATTTAGAGGGATGTACATTTTTTGGAGTTATGAGTAGGGGGAGAAAGGAAGGTACATGGTTGTTGGGAAATATGTGGCTTAATATATTTAGAAGTGGTGGGAGGAAATTGTAAAAGACGATGGTGTGGAAGAAAGGTGGATGAAAGTGATGTATAAAGGAGTAGAAAATGAGAAAGGTTAGATGGAGAGAAATAATAGAGTTTAGCAGTGTCTGTTAGATTGGCAGAAAGAGTATTGAGTTAAATGTATGGTTGGTTAAACTGACTTTGTTGTTTTATTCTTGGCTGTGGAGAGAGATTGCCATTGGTTAGGTGAGAAAAAAGGTGGGGATAGTAGGGATATAAATCTAGATAATGTGGGGGTGAGTGGGAATTGGGGGTAGGGTAGGTGAGCGTAGTGAGACTAAGTGTAGCAAGGGCAAGCTGAGTGGTTCTAACCAGAGAGAGTGACTGAGCCAGATGTAGAGAAAAAAAATCAATACAGCAGTGCTCCGAGGAAGGGGACTGAGAGTAATTGTCCTTATTTAGTTTTACTGAAAATGCTAAGTGAGGTGTAGCTACAACAGTAGATTATATAAAATAATGAGGCTGAGGTAGTAAGGCGATGCAAATGGATGAGAGTTTGGAATGATAAAAGGAAAGAAGTAACAATAGACACAAAAAAGTGGCTAAGTTAAAAAAATGGCAATGTTATTGTGAGTAGATGGTAGCTTGGACAAGGTAGGTGGCAACAGTGGGATTGAGAAATGCAGGGGTGTTAGGTAAATCTAATGGAGTGCCATCCCCTAGCAAATGGATAAGTTACCTAGACCTATTAATTCCTTAGCTTACTAAATAGTAAACTTCTGTGAAGCTGTTAAAGTGCTAGTACATGTAAGGATATTTGTTTAAGATGTTGCCTAAGCCACTATTCTTTCTTTCTTTCTTGGGAGGGACTTTTGTTTTTAGAAGAGACAGAGTGGAGGGCCACTTGTTATTTGGTGAGTTGGTTCAGATACTGTATAACTGATGAAGTCCATGAGAAGGGGTAGATACTGAAATATGTAGACGGTATAAAGTGAAAAGCAGATACATTAGATGGGTGAAAGTATAACACTGGCCATAACATGTATGCTAGTACATTTTGCACTTTAAAATATCCAGTATGAAGTTCAGCAAAGGATGTGTTTCCAACAGCTAAACATCATTTAAGCTTCAGACACAACTTTAGCAGTTTAAGATTATTTAGGGTTCCGGGAAGATGAGTTCAGGGTCTAGCTGAATGTGAAATGACTAAAACAATGTAATACATTAATTTATGTCTACCAACAGAATAGTATGCAGTAGCAGCTAGCATCTTTTTCTTCATTTTACTAAATAAAACACATGTGGGATATGCAGATGTCTTTTACTCAGAAAAAATCAGAAGGTTCCTGTCGCTAAAACTGTAGCAGTTAGTGCTACAGTGTTTTCAGTTCTTTAACAGTTGTTCTACAACACAGAAGAAAAAAAAAACACTTAAGCCCACCAAATTAGCAGCAGACAACCTCCCAAGTGAATACCTACAAACTGCAGCTCATGCTCTGGCCTGCCCAGTATCCATCTTGATTAACCGATCTCTGTCAGAAAGTTACGTTCCCACACTGTGGAAAGTATCACATATAATTCCCCTCCACAAAGGCAGACCCTCCACAGAACTAACCAATTACCGCCCCATAACTATTCTCTCTACACTCTCCAAAATACTAGAGAGATGCATACACTCTCAGGTCTCAGACTACCTCCTTACTAACAACCTCCTTTCCAATACTCAGCATGGTTTCCGACCAAACCATAGCACCACCACTCCCTTACTCTCCTTTACTAACACTATCCTTCAGCATAAAAACAATGGCTGTCTCTCCTCTGCTACTTTCCCAGACCTATCTAAAGCATTTGACATGGTCCCACACACACAACTTATCTCTGTCCTCAATAACCTATCCTTCTCACAATCAGTCACCAACTGGATTCAGAGTTACCTGTCTGACCGCCAACAATCCGTTGTATGGCAGTGACATATCTCCCCAACTACCTGTCTCCATAGGGGTTCCCCAAGGATCCATCCTTGGACCCCTACTCTTCTCTGTTTTCACCAATAATCTAGCCTCTGCCACCAAACATGGCACACTCATACAATACGCAGATGACTCAACCATCATCTGCTCAGCCCAGTCCCTACCCAAACTGCAAAAAGTCACACAGGAAGCCTTTTCCTCTGTTGAAACTTGGTTATCCGATGCCCAATTAATACTCAACCCAAACAAAACTAAACTACTCATCTTCCAACCCACCAAACATACTCAAAACAACTCTCACTTTAACATCACAGCAAAAGACAACACCACTATATATCCAACTGAACACACCAAATTGCTAGGAGTGGAAATAGACAATAAACTAAAATTTGACATTCATATATCCATGACCACAAAAAAAGTCCACAAAAAACTAGGAGCGTTATACAGAAATAAGCAACTTCTCACCAAAGCAGCAAAGATTTCAGTAGCAAATTCCCACCTTATCTCCACCCCACTTTATGCCTCTCCAATATATACCAACCTAAGGCAATGCGATCTAAACAAGCTAGAGGCCTGCTACAACAAAATCACCAAATTCGCCACAGGGGCATCCTACCATAGTCACCACTGTCTCTCACTTGCTGAACTGGGCTGGCTTGAACTCCCTCACCTCCTTCAATGGTATCAACTCTCACTCGCCCACAAACTAGTAAACCATCCACTAAATGTCCCATCCCTCCAGAATCTACTCCAACCCTATCGCACCACCAGAAAACTAAGATCCAGCAACAAAAATCACTTGCAGATCACTAAAGCCATTAACTCTGCTGGTGAAGCACTATTCTCTTGCGCCTTAGCCAAATTATGGAACTCCCTCCCACCCACAATTACCTCCATACCATCATGCACCCACTTCAAAACTTTACTAAAAGCACACCTAAAAACATGCTGGCTATGCCTTTGCAACTCCCACTTTAATATCACCCACCCCATCCAACCACTACCTTTCTTTCCACTCCATTAACTACCTTGATTATAGCATGCTCAGATGCTCATAAGCCTAGTACTTATTATACAGCAGGAACTTCTTATTGCAACATTTGTTAATGTCTGTTATGTACTTCACAGATAGATTTTAGTTGTCTGCTGATGTACTATGTTCTTCATCTGTAAATATGTTGTAGGTAATTGCTATGTAAATTGTTAATCACTATGTAATCCAATGCAACTACTGTCTGTTTGTTTTAACTGTGGAGCTTTTCTCCTCGGGCCTCCGCTGAAAATGGACCTACGTTCAGTTGGACACTCCCGGTCAACAAATATAAATAACTATACATATATATATATATATATATATATATATATATATATATATATATATATATATATATTTATACTGCTCCCATACCTGTCACCCCTTCCCCCCTCTTAGACTACAAGTATTCTACTGTTATCCTATTCAATCCTCTGTAGCATACTTACTGCCCTGCACTTTTATCTCAGGATATATTACCTCTGCTATACAGCTTTTGTCCACTAGAGGGCAACAGTTTCCTTTAGACCACCATTCTGACTCTAATTTCAAGTAACTTACAGGCTCTAGGATTCTAATATTCTGGATGAGCTAATACTCCCACTTTATTCCTTCTTTCTTTCTTCTAATATTCTTCACTGCCAACTCTCTCTGCATATTCTATTATCAAGGCATTGTGTCATCTCACCCTCAGCTACTATACTTACCTTTGCTTACTGCTCCTCTGATTGTTCTCCTAGGGTGAACTCCTCTGTGGCTCATCCCGCTCCGTTCGCCCTGCGGGCTCACTCCGCTCCCCATACCCTGCCCCCAAATTCCACCCGCCCCCAGTGGTCCTAAACTTATACACTAACTGCCACACCCCTATGCATTAGGACCAACCTCTAACTCCTCCCCTTAAAGTGCAATCACCTCTATTATATTCTCACTTTAACCCCATTCTCCTCCCCCTTAAAGAACCATCACTCATCTACCTTTATCCATTACCCTACCACACTATCCACAAATATCCATACATTCAACCACCTTAACCTATACAAATGGCCCAAGGACCCTGTAAACCCTTACCTTTATTACTACTCCTAATTATACTTATCATTCCCTATCTACTTACTCTCTACGAACACCATACATTCCTAGGACTGCATACCAACATCACACACACCTCTGTCCTTACTCCCAGCACCACTCACAGTCTTAGCAACCTCCCCAGCTCAGCTAAGTACTCAGCAGCCATATTTCATAGACTCCATCACATCTCTCAATGTAACCCACTAGCTAGAAAAAACAAGAACCTAATTTTTAAACTTCTACAACTCATCCTAAAACTTCAGGTCCACTCCCTGTTAGATGGTGGTATACACCCAAACCCAGGTCCTACCACTATCACAGCTACACAGCCTGATACACCAACAATATCAATCTCACAAACACTTTCCAATCCCCCCAACTCTCTATTGATAGCTCATCTTAACATTCGTAGCATCAATAATAAAATAGCTCATCTGCATGCCCTTATTGATGTTTATTCCTCTGACATCCTCTGTCTGTC